>NW_024034948.1:0-4747 GCF_002237135.1 Teleopsis dalmanni | reverse complement strand
TATATATGTTATTTTTATGATTCTTATAGTCAAAGTATTGTATATTTTCCAAATACATATGTATGTTTCATGTTTCAATGAAAATGTAATTTATTATTGTTTCTAAGTAATGTATACCTTAATATTAATTACAATGTATTTATATGTATAGTTCCCCGATGATGACTATAGATTATAGTCGAAATATTGGACAATAAAAATCTTATAAAACTAAATAATAAAATTTTTTTTTTTAAAATATCATTATTTTTAATTACTGGTCAATTAGTAATTACTGACCAATCAGCCCATGAAATAATTATTTTTAAAAAAAATTTCTTTTAGTCATTAAAACATTTAATTATTAATATTATTTATATTACAGAAAGGGGGGACTTACACAGGAACTCTCTTCCAATATTAAATGAAAAGCAAAAACATCACATACGGAAAAAACGATAAAGAACCGCCCACGCCCAGTTATGCGCGAAGGTAAGCGATTAAGTATTAACATATTTATTTCTTAGAAATTTCGTTATATATATATATTTTTTTAAATTTGTATAAGTTTTGTCAAAGAGTATATAAACATAGAGTGTGCATGTCGAACAAAATATCAGTCACAAAAATTTTGTTCTACTGGTTTTTTAACAACGGTAACAACGTTTGTTCTACAACGGTTTTAATAGCAGCTACAACAGTTCTGCTAAAAACTTGTATTGAAAATTTTACGCTCATTTTTTCAAAGAGTTGGGAATATATGTTCCCAAGTATTAAAAACAACATATATTTTTCATATATATATGTTATTTTTATGATTCTTATAGTGAAAGTATTGTATATATTCCAAATACATATATATGTTTCATGGTTCAATGTAAATGTAATTTATTATTGTTTTTATGTAATGTATACCTTAATATTAATTACAATGTATTTATATGTATAGTTCCGCGATGATGACTATAGATTATAGTCGAAATATTGGACAATAAAAATCTTATAAAACTAAATAATAAATTTTATTTTTTTTTTAAAAAAATATCATTATTTAATAACTGACCAATTAGCCCGTGAAATAATTTTTTTTAAAAAAAATTTTCTTTTGGTCATTAAAACATTTAATTATTATATATTATTTATATTACAGAAAGCGGGGGACTTACACAGGAACTTCTCCAATATTTAAATGAAAGCAAAAACATCACATACCGGAAAAACGATAAAAGACGCCCACGCCCAGTCACGCCCGAAGGTAAGCGATTAAGTATTAACATATTTATTTCTTAGAAATTTCGTTATATATGTATATTTTTTAAATTTGTATAAGTATTGTCAAAGAGTATATAAACATAGAGTGTGCATGTCGAACAAAATATCAGTCAGAAAAATTTTGTTCTATTGGTTTTGTAACAACGGTAACAACGTTTGTTCTACAACGGTTTTAATAGCAGCTACAACAGTTCTGCTAAAAACTTGTATTGAAAATTTTACGCTCATTTTTTCAAAGAGTTGGGAATATATGTTCCCAAGTATTAAAAACAACATATATTTTTCATATATATATGTTATTTTTATGATTCTTATAGTGAAAGTATTGTATATATTCCAAATACATATGTATGTTTCATGGTTCAATGTAAATGTAATTTATTATTGTTTTTATGTAATGTATACCTTAATATTAATTACAATGTATTTATATGTATAGTTCCGCGATGATGACTATAGATTATAGTCGAAATATTGGACAATAAAAATCTTATAAAACTAAATAATAAATTTTATTTTTTTTTTTTAAAAATATCATTATTTAATAACTGACCAATTAGCCCGTGAAATAATTATTTTTAAAAAAAATTTTCTTTTGGTCATTAAAACATTTAATTATTATATATTATTTATATTACAGAAAGCGGGGGACTTACACAGGAACTTCTCCAATATTTAAATGAAAGCAAAAACATCACATACCGGAAAAACGATAAAAGACGCCCACGCCCAGTCACGCCCAGTCACGCCCGAAGGTAAGCGATTAAGTATTAACATATTTATTTCTTAGAAATTTCGTTATATATGTATATTTTTTTAAATTTGTATAAGTATTGTCAAAGAGTATATAAACATAGAGTGTGCATGTCGAACAAAATATCAGTCAGAAAAATTTTGTTCTATTGGTTTTGTAACAACGGTAACAACGTTTGTTCTACAACGGTTTTAATAGCAGCTACAACAGTTCTGCTAAAAACTTGTATTGAAAATTTTACGCTCATTTTTTCAAAGAGTTGGGAATATATGTTCCCAAGTATTAAAAACAACATATATTTTTCATATATATATGTTATTTTTATGATTCTTATAGTGAAAATATTGTATATATTCCAAATACATATATATGTTTCATGGTTCAATGTAAATGTAATTTATTATTGTTTTTATGTAATGTATACCTTAATATTAATTACAATGTATTTATATGTATAGTTCCCCGATGATGACTATAGATTATAGTCGAAATATTGGACAATAAAAATCTTATAAAACTAAATAATAAATTTTATTTTTTTTTTAAAAAAATATCATTATTTAATAACTGACCAATTAGCCCGTGAAATAATTATTTTTAAAAAAAATTTTCTTTTGGTCATTAAAACATTTAATTATTATATATTATTTATATTACAGAAAGCGGGGGACTTACACAGGAACTTCTCCAATATTTAAATGAAAGCAAAAACATCACATACCGGAAAAACGATAAAAGACGCCCACGCCCAGTCACGCCCGAAGGCAAGCGATTAAGTATTAACATATTTATTTCTTAGAAATTTCGTTATATATGTATATTTTTTTAAATTTGTATAAGTATTGTCAAAGAGTATATAAACATAGAGTGTGCATGTCGAACAAAATATCAGTCAGAAAAATTTGTTCTATTGGTTTTGTAACAACGGTAACAACGTTTGTTCTACAACGGTTTTAATAGCAGCTACAACAGTTCTGCTAAAAACTTGTATTGAAAATTTTACGCTCATTTTTTCAAAGAGTTGGGAATATATGTTCCCAGTATTAAAAAAACAACATATATTTTTCATATATATATGTTATTTTTATGATTCTTATAGTGAAAGTATTGTATATATTCCAAATACATATATATGTTTCATGGTTCAATGTAAATGTAATTTATTATTGTTTTTATGTAATGTATACCTTAATATTAATTACAATGTATTTATATGTATAGTTCCCCGATGATGACTATAGATTATAGTCGAAATATTGGACAATAAAAATCTTATAAAACTAAATAATAAATTTTATTTTTTTTTTAAAAAAATATCATTATTTAATAACTGACCAATTAGCCCGTGAAATAATTATTTTTAAAAAAAATTTTCTTTTGGTCATTAAAACATTTAATTATTATATATTATTTATATTACAGAAAGCTGTGAACTTACAGAGGAAAATCTCGAATATTTGATAACGAGCAAAAATGTAACAATCAGAAAAAAGGACAGGAGACGTCTACATAATACAGGTAAAATTTATATTAAATTGTTGGTTAGAGAAAGGAAGCGATGTATTTTTGAGTCCTAGACTTCAGAAAATGTATAAAAATTAAAACGTTACATATACATGAATCTTTTAATATAACATTTTTATATTAATAATAATGCTCTCTTTTGTTTTGTTTTTAGAAAGAGAATGTCATGAAAGACAATCTGATCCGGAAATATTATCGGAAGGAGTGCTTGTACGGCCAGTCACGCCCGAAGGTAAGCGATTAAGTATTAACATATTTATTTCTTAGAAATTTCGTTATATATGTATACTTTTTTAAATTTGTATAAGTATTGTATATTTACTTATATAATGTTCCCTCATTTCAATTATTTTAAGAAATGTTCTTATTCTGAACATTTAAAAAATATTAATTCACTATATTTTACAACTAAATTCTGGCTGAGTTCTTCTATATTATTGTTAAAAGGAGTTGTCTTAATTGATCTTATATTAAGTGCTAACTTGAATTGTAGAGCTAACATATTTTTTATTCATTTTAGAAATGTTTTGACATTTATTATTATTTATTATTTATTATTATTATATATTATTTATATTACAGAAAGCGGGGAACTTACACAGGAACTTCTCCAATATTTAAATGCCAGCAAAAACATCACATACCGGAAAAACGATAAAAGACGCCCACGCCCAGTCACGCCCGAAGGTAAGCGATTAAGTATTAACATATTTATTTCTTAGAAATTTCGTTATATATGTATATTTTTTTAAATTTGTATAAGTATTGTCAAAGAGTATATAAACATAGAGTGTGCATGTCGAACAAAATATCAGTCAGAAAAATTTTGTTCTATTGGTTTTGTAACAACGGTAACAACGTTTGTTCTACAACGGTTTTAATAGCAGCTACAACAGTCCTGCTAAAAACTTGTATTGAAAATTTTACGCTCATTTTTTCAAAGAGTTGGGAATATATGTTTCCAAGTATTAAAAACAACATATATTTTTCATATATATATGTTATTTTTATGATTCTTATAGTGAAAGTATTGTATATATTCCAAATACATATATATGTTTTATGGTTCAATGTAAATGTAATTTATTATTGTTTTTATGTAATGTATACCTTAATATTAATTACAATGTATTTATATGTATAGTTCCCCGATGATGACTATAGATTATAGTCGAAATATTGGACAATAAAAATCTTATAAAACTAAATAATAAATTT
>NW_024034947.1:0-4748 GCF_002237135.1 Teleopsis dalmanni | reverse complement strand
ATCCACCAGAAACTCCATCTCGAAAATATATTACCGGTTGAGTAGGGATTCTTTGGGCGTTCAATTTTTCTTCTAGTCCGATTCATGTTAAATTTCTTTATTTACAGTTACGTTTGGTTATGATAAACCAAAAATGTAGTAATAAATTCGAAGTTCAAGAAATGAAGATAACCGACACGAGCACCACTCAATATGGTGAATGCAACAAAAATTTTTTAAATCGTGAATAACAGTAAATAGCAATGCAAAAAATTTACAATATTTTTTCAATGTTACAACAAAACTTTATAGACAATGTACGGTAATTATGCGTACTCGTTCTCGTATTCGTACAACAGAAATTATTTTCAAATAATTCCTTATCCTTATGCAAATCATGCAAAATTGTTATATTATTCTGTTTAATGAATTATTATTATTAAGACATATTGAATTAATTGCTGCAAGTTAATTGCTACACTCATTAAATTTGATGAATGTTACCAATATATGAATAAGCTACAATTCAGTTTGAGCAATGAAGCGTAAACGAAACATTGGACCACTAATTTTAAACAGCAAAAAACACAAGCGCAAAAAAAGATTTAATGAAATAAGTGTTATTTAACACTTACTTTGTGCTCAATGGTCGTTTGTAGATTCTTATCCAAATGCACCTTTATATATAATTTGGGTGCCATCCAATTTGGCACGAATACGTTTGCCTACGATCTCTGCTGAAAACACTAAATCTTCTAAAATAAAATACACAGCAGTTAAACTACGCGAACGGATTATTGCACCGTCTTGTTTTTACGAAAACTTTGTAGTTACTCGTTCACTATCTAAGTCTTTACGGTGCTGATATAACTCTTCCTCTTCAAGTGGTCCTTGCAAACCCTTATGAAATATTTTTCTCATCCACCAGAAACTCCATCTCGAAAATATATTACCGGTTGAGTAGGGATTCTTTGGGCGTTCAATTTTTCTTCTAGTCCGATTCATGTTAAATTTCTTTATTTACAGTTACGTTTGGTTATGATAAACCAAAAATGTAGTAATAAATTCGAAGTTCAAGAAATGAAGATAACCGACACGAGCACCACTCAATATGGTGAATGCAACAAAAATTTTTTAAATCGTGAATAACAGTAAATTAGCAATGCAAAAGTCAATATTTTGTCAATGTACAACAAAACTTTATAGAAATGTACGTTAATTAGCGTACTTTCTCGTATTCGCTACAACAAGAAATTAAAGAACAGTACTATTTATAAATGAAATAGAAAAAAAACACGTGTTTTTATAAACGTTGGGTTACTTGCGTTTTTTTACGTTTTATAGCAACTTTTATTTGCATTCATAATTATTTAATTATTTTTACTCATATTTGAAAAAAAAAAAATTTTGTTTTTTTAAATTTTAAAAAACTAACAAAACAAGAATCAGCCGGTAGAGCTAATATTATTCATAGTTTTTGGCTTAGCTTTGAACAAATTTCACAAATTTTATGTCACTTTTTGTTCATGGACGATACCAGGTAAACAGACGAGTTTTGGACGATGGCTCGTTAACGCGATGAAGTTATAAATCTTCCACGCGATTGTTTTGCCGATTGTTATTTTTCGCCACCAACAAAATGCATACTGGTTATGACTCATTGAATTTTGTTTTGACGAAATGAACAGTGAAGAGATAAAGAAATAAAACATCTGAGCGATTGTTGCTTAGTGTTCTCTGAAAGTGCGTAACATAAGTGCATAAATTTACGCTCTCATTTGAAATTGTTTGTTTGCGTGCAGTAATTGCAATTCATTCTCTTGAAAGCAGTAAAGTGGTGTAGTGAAAAAATATCAGTGAAAGTACAATTTATATTAAATTATTTAAGTTAAATTATAAAGTATATCAACATTACATTACATTGCAGTGTTTAACATGGAGGATACAAATAACATCTATAATTGTAAGAATTTTTTTCCCTATTAACAAACGCTGATTATTCCTTAATATACCTTCTTTCATTTTTCAGATATATTGTCGGATCAATTGGAAATTGAAAATCACACTACTTCTGCTTGTTCAGCCACTACAAGTAAGTTTTTTTTTGTAAAACTATATAATTTAGTTCATTAAATAAATATTATCATAAATATTATCTTTATTTATGCCAGTATTATAGTAAGCACAATACTTTTCTGATTTTTATTAGGTCTTCCAACTCCAAGTCTTTCCGATATACTACACGAAATAAGGGAGAGGGACAAGAAGCAGCAAAAGCGGGATGAAAACATAATTAAAGTCGTAAAAACATTAACCGAGGAGGTTATTTCATTACGTCAGGAAGTACGTCTTCTTAAATTCAACACAAATTCTATAAATGAAGTGGAGTCAACCATTTTACCATCGCTACCTCTACATACTGTAGAGGCCTTAGAACAGTTTGATGCGAATTTGGTTGATGAGGACGTAAACAAAGCTTTCGTAAGTTAGAATATAAATTATCAACTATATTTGTTTTACAACTATTTTATATTTTCAGAAGCACTTCATTAACAGAGTGGGCGGTGACGAAATGGCCGTATTTTTAAGGCAAAGCGTTAAGCGAGTCATATCTGATGAGCTCGCAATTAATTACACATGGAGAGGAACAAAGGAGAAGAATAGTATACAAACGTATACTTTAATAAAAATAATAAAAAGTAATTTCTTTAATAATTTAAATCTATTGATAAATATGTTCTGATATATAACTTCCCATTCTGTAGATATCTGTCTCCTTAAATTTCCGCAAGTGAATGATATAAAAATGAACTCGGTGCTTCAACAACATTTTGTACATGCAAAAGACCGGATTAAGAAGCGAAAACTGAAATCACAAGAGAGTGATTTGAATTAATTTATAAATAATTTATATATACTTTTTATATTTTTACTTAATTTTTATACTTTTTATAATACAATAAGTGTTTTGTAATAATTTATTAATAATTTATATTATTTACTTTTCTATATTTTTTGCTTAAGTTTTTTACTTTTTATAATACAATAAGTGATTTGTAATAGTTTATTAATAATTTATATTATTTACTTTTTTATATTTTTACTTAACTTTTTTACTTTTTATAATAGAATAAGTGTTTTGTAATATTTTAGCAATTTTTATAATACAATAAGTGATTTGTAATAGTTTATTAATAATTTATATTATTTACTTTTTTATATTTTTACTTAACTTTTACAATAAAAATATTATAAAAATATAAAGAATAAATTTTATTGTTTACAATGGGGTTAAGTTGCAACTAAAACTCACTCATTAATTTGAGTGAATGCACACTATTGAGAATGATCGGCGCGTAACGAACTTTGCGCGTCTTCCGCAAGGTTTGGGAGGCGAAAGCGATCGTCTAGCGATTGCGGCACGAGGACAACTCTCTCATACAATAGTATTGCGAAAGCATCGTTTGGTTTGAATTAAATACGGCTTCCACGAGAAACCAAGCACCGCAAAAGCATCGCGGACGGATCTTCGCTATTAAAATGTCGAGGGTATGCGCAAATATTGTACATACCATGCAGCAGAAGCATGTATGAGAAAATAAAAAAAAAATTGCTGTTTAACTTGCATTCACATTCGAAAAATATATAAATGAAAATTTTAATATTAATTTTTATTTATTAATAAACAAATTAAACTTGTATATTTATACTCCAAATATTACTTTTGATGTTCGAATGTTATAGAAACAAACTTTAATTGTATGAATTTTGTTATTTTCTGTACGTTTCTAGCAGTTTTATACACTGAACATACCGAAAAAAGAGTTTGTCAGCTGCAAGTTTTATTAGCGGCAAATTGCTATATATAATAAAATCACAAAATTTTAATTTTATTTTGGAATATAAAAACAATAATTATTGTTAAATAAACTCAAATTTATTTATGTTTTAAGTATTTATTTTTAAATATTCACACACAATTTTCAATTTTCGCTGAAAATTTTTCCGTACACTACAGATCTCGACCGTATTGTTCAAGCGCTGTAAACGTAATAAAACTGAAACACTGAGAAGTGGTGTATATAAATCAGTTTGTGTGGATTGTATTAGCAAACTTGTATGCAATACAATCCACAATGCTCTTCTCACCAATTGTTTAGTATAGTAACTGTATGATTTATATGCGTTCCTTCTCTTTTGAATAACAAATAAAATGTTATGCAGAAGTTTTACAGTTTATAAAACTGCACAATGAATGTGGATTGTGGAAATGCACTTTAATTGATATATTTTTCGGCTTATTAGTTTTTTTAAATATTTAAATTTTATATAACATGTATAAATATAAATTATTTAAATTATTTAAATTATTTAAATTATTTAAATAATTTTTTTTAAATTTTTTTACAATTTTATGAATTAAATCATTTTTAATTGCAGTTTATTAATATACGTAAATAGTAAAACCCGCAAAGCAGGAAAATGAATTTTTACTTAATAAAATTCAATTAACTCAAAAATATATTATATATTAATTATATATCAGCAAAACTAATTTAATAATTTAATAAAATTAAAAATTATGGCACATTTACATAGAAAATAACTTTCATATATAGAAAATAATTATTTTAAAGACATTTTTGACACTGATTTAGATTTAAATGAATTTCTAGAGTATTCCGATGAATTTCGTCGAAATAAAAATTAAATGAACTCATAAAAGAATTTTTTAGCCGGTAAATTTGTGTAATTATTTACTATTATTA
>NW_024034946.1:0-4750 GCF_002237135.1 Teleopsis dalmanni | reverse complement strand
ATTATAATTTTATTTAATCTTTTTGTTTTTTATTAGAATATACACATTTTTTTTTATTTATTTTTTTTTATTTTGTAGAATGTATACTGAGGTTTCTAACCAAAGTGCAGGTTCAGTTTTTACAGTACCGTCATCAGCCGCTGAAACTTCGGCAATGTAAGATATATTTAAATTTCGTTTCCTTATCATAACATATATTAATTCAAATTTTGATAATAATTATTTAAATTTTGATATTTAAATATTTTTAGAATATATATATTTACAAATATTTAGTTCATTATTCTTTAAATTAAAACTGCTTTTATTTATTTTGAAGAAGTTCTATTTATTTTCAAATGCTTCTAATTTCATATAAATAATATTTGTTCTTATTCATTGAAAAATAATTAACTGAAGAGGAAGAGCATGGTTTGTCACAGACATACATCTATTTTGCCCATACCTATATCTTCCAGAATAAATCCAATACAAATTCCTGATAATCTTCCTTTACCTAACTAAAGACATATATTTTAAAGCTAATATAAATTTATGCTTACTTAATTAATGCTTTTTTAAAAATTATAATTTTATTTAATTTTTTTGTTTTTTATTAGAATACAAACATTTTTTTTTATTTATTTTTTTTTATTTTGTAGAATGTATACTGAGGTTTCTAACCAAAGTGCAGGTTCAGTTTTTACAGTACCGTCATCAGCCGCTGAAACTTCGGCAATGTAAGATATATTTAAATTTCGTTTCCTTATCATATTGAATTCAATTTGAATTAATTATTTAATTTTAATTTAATTTTATATATACTAATAATATATTTTTCAATATTCAGTTTAAAAGTCTTTAAATTAAAACTACTTTTATTTATTTTGAAGAAGTTCTATTTATTTTCAAATGCTTCTAATTTCATATAAATAATATTTGTTCTTATTCATTGAAAAATAATTAACTGAAGAGGAAGAGCATGGTTTGTCACAGACATACATCTACTTTGCCCATACCTATATCTTCTAGAATAAATCCAACACAAATTCCTGACAATCTTCCTTTACCTAATTAAAGACAGATATTTTAAAGCTAATATAAATTTATACTTACTTAATTACTACATTTTTAAAAATTACAATTTTATTTAATCTTTTTGTTTTTTATTAGAATATACACATTTTTTTTTATTAATTTTTTTTTTAATTTTGTAGAATGTATACTGAGGTTTCTGACCAAAGTACAGGTTCAGTTTTTGCAGTACCGTCATCAGCCGCTGAAACTCCGGCAACGTAAGATATATTTAAATTTCGTTTCCTTATCATATTGAATTCAATTTGAATTAATTATTAAATTTTAATTTAATTTTATATATACTAATAATATATTTTTCAATATTTAGTTCATTATTCTTTAAATTAAAACTACTTTTATTTATTTTGAAGAAGTTCTATTTATTTTCAAATGCTTCTAATTTCATATAAATAATATTTGTTCTTATTCATTGAAAAATAATTAATTGAAGAGGAAGAGCATGGTTTGTCACAGACATACATCTACTTTGCCCATACCTATATCTTTTAGAATAAATCCAATACAAATTCCTGATAATCTTCCTTTACCTAACTAAAGACATATATTTTAAAGCTAATATAAATTTATGCTTACTTAATTAATGCATTTTTACAAATTATGATTTTATTTAATTTTTTGTTTTTTATTAGAATATACACATTTTTTTTTATTAATTTTTTTTTTAATTTTGTAGAATGTATACTGAGGTTTCTGACCAAAGTGCAGGTTCAGTTTTTGCAGTACCGTCATCAGCCGCTGAAACTCCGGCAATGTAAGATATATTTAAATTTCGTTTCCTTATCATATTGAATTCAATTTGAATTAATTATTAAATTTTAATTTAATTTTATGTATACTAATAATATATTTTTCAATATTTAGTTCATTATTCTTTAAATTAAAACTACTTTTATTTATTTTGAAGAAGTTCTATTTATTTTCAAATGCTTCTAATTTCATATAAATAATATTTGTTCTTATTCATTGAAAAATAATTAACTGAAGAGGAAGAGCATGGTTTGTCACAGACATACATCTACTTTGCCCATACCTATATCTTTTAGAATAAATCCAATACAAATTCCTGATAATCTTCCTTTACCTAACTAAAGACATATATTTTAAAGCTAATATAAATTTATGCTTACTTAATTAATGCATTTTTACAAATTATGATTTTATTTAATTTTTTCTTTTTTATTAGAATGTACACATTTTTTTTTATTTATTTTTTTTTTAATTTTGTAGAATGTATACTGAGGTTTCTAACCAAAGTACAGGTTCAGTTTTTGCAGTACCGTCATCAGCCGCTGAAACTCCGGCAATGTAAGATATATTTAAATTTCGTTTCCTTATCATATTGAATTCAATTTGAATTAATTATTAAATTTTAATTTAATTTCATATATACTAATAATATATTTTACAATATTTAGTTCATTATTCTTTAAATTAAAACTACTTTTATTTATTTTGAAGAAGTTCTATTTATTTTCAAATGCTTCTAATTTCATATAAATAATATTTGTTCTTATTCATTGAAAAATAATTAACTGAAGAGGAAGAGCATGGTTTGTCACAGACATACATCTGTTTTGCCCATACCTATATCTTCCAGAATAAATCCAATACAAATTCCTGATAATCTTCCTTTACCTAACTAAAGACATATATTTTAAAGCTAATATAAATTTATGCTTACTTAATTAATGCTTTTTTAAAAATTATAATTTTATTTAATTTTTTTGTTTTTTATTAGAATATAAACATTTTTTTTTATTTATTTTTTTTTATTTTGTAGAATGTATACTGAGGTTTCTGACCAAAGTGCAGGTTCAGTTTTTACAGTACCGTCATCAGCCGCTGAAACTCCGGCAATGTAAGATATATTTAAATTTCGTTTCCTTATCATATTGAATTCAATTTGAATTAATTATTAAATTTTAATTTAATTTTATATATACTAATAATATATTTTTCAATATTTAGTTCATTATTCTTTAAATTAAAACTACTTTTATTTATTTTGAAGAAGTTCTATTTATTTTCAAATGCTTCTAATTTCATATAAATAATATTTGTTCTTATTCAATGAAAAATAATTAACTGAAGAGGAAGAGCATGGTTTGTCACAGACATACATCTACTTTGCCCATACCTATATCTTTTAGAATAAATCCAATACAAATTCCTGATAATCTTCCTTTACCTAACTAAAGACATATATTTTAAAGCTAATATAAATTTATGCTTACTTAATTAATGCATTTTTACAAATTATGATTTTATTTAATTTTTTGTTTTTTATTAGAATGTACACATTTTTTTTTATTTATTTTTTTTTTAATTTTGTAGAATGTATACTGAGGTTTCTGACCAAAGTGCAGGTTCAGTTTTTGCAGTACCGTCATCAGCCGCTGAAACTCCGGCAATGTAAGATATATTTAAATTTCGTTTCCTTATCATATTGAATTCAATTTGAATTAATTATTAAATTTTAATTTAATTTTATATATACTAATAATATATTTTTCAATATTTAGTTCATTATTCTTTAAATTAAAACTACTTTTATTTATTTTGAAGAAGTTCTATTTATTTTCAAATGCTTCTAATTTCATATAAATAATATTTGTTCTTATTCATTGAAAAATAATTAATTGAAGAGGAAGAGCATGGTTTGTCACAGACATACATCTACTTTGCCCATACCTATATCTTTTAGAATAAATCCAATACAAATTCCTGATAATCTTCCTTTACCTAACTAAAGACATATATTTTAAAGCTAATATAAATTTATGCTTACTTAATTAATGCATTTTTACAAATTATGATTTTATTTAATTTTTTCTTTTTTATTAGAATGTACACATTTTTTTTTATTTATTTTTTTTTTAATTTTGTAGAATGTATACTGAGGTTTCTGACCAAAGTACAGGTTCAGTTTTTGCAGTACCGTCATCAGCCGCTGAAACTCCGGCAATGTAAGATATATTTAAATTTCGTTTCCTTATCATATTGAATTCAATTTGAATTAATTATTAAATTTTAATTTAATTTTATATATACTAATAATATATTTTTCAATATTTAGTTCATTATTCTTTAAATTAAAACTACTTTTATTTATTTTGAAGAAGTTCTATTTATTTTCAAATGCTTCTAATTTCATATAAATAATATTTGTTCTTATTCATTGAAAAATAATTAATTGAAGAGGAAGAGCATGGTTTGTCACAGACATACATCTACTTTGCCCATACCTATATCTTCTAGAATAAATCCAATACAAATTCCTGATAATCTTCCTTTACCTAACTAAAGACATATATTTTAAAGCTAATATAAATTTATGCTTACTTAATTAATGCATTTTTAAAAATTATAATTTTATTTAATCTTTTTGTTTTTTATTAGAATATACACATTTTTTTTTATTTATTTTTTTTTATTTTGTAGAATGTATACTGAGGTTTCTAACCAAAGTGCAGGTTCAGTTTTTACAGTACCGTCATCAGCCGCTGAAACTTCGGCAATGTAAGATATATTTAAATTTCGTTTCCTTATCATATTGAATTCAATTTGAATTAATTATTAAATTTTAATTTAATTTTATATATACTAATAATATATTTTTCAATATTTAGTTCATTATTCTTTAAATTAAAAATACTTTTATTTATTTTGAAGA
>NW_024034945.1:0-4755 GCF_002237135.1 Teleopsis dalmanni | reverse complement strand
TTAATACAAATTTATTTGCGCGTTGGTATTAAGTTATTTTGAATTGTTTAAATATACTTAAAATGACATTTACCTACCTTTAAGGTTGAACTAACCTAAACAAAGGCGAGTGATGTCCTTACAAACACAACAAATATGCAAATCATTTATTCGCACTTTCATTTCCTTTCAACAAGCGCTCTCATGTCGCTTGAATGACGATGACAAGATAACAGTGAAAAGCACTAATTAATTTAATTAAGTTGGGTACCTTTAGCATTACATTTCCTAAATAAAGGACACATTTGTTCTATACATTTTATTTTTGCTGTATATTCAGTAATAAGTAATAAAGCAATGAAAAATTTAACAATTTTGTAGGTAGCTAAATTGCCTAAAGGATAACAAGATTTATGCACTGTCTTTACTACAGAACTATGGTAAGCATGTTACTGCTATAGTAAAAGTTTTTAATGGGCACGATTTATTTAAAATACCTAAGAAAATGATGAAATTCGGTTTTATTCTTTATCATTTAAAAATTAGGTGAGTGTTTTTAAGATGTGAATATACACCACTCGTTTTTTGTATAAATACTGTATTATTATGCTCTTATAATGACTCTTTCTTATCAAATATACTTGAAATATAAAATTTATGTACAATTATTGTAGAAAATTAAAGCTGCTTAACTATGACGTCAAAAAAATATTTTTTTTTAATTCGATGGCAATTATATGATTTTTTAAAATTTATTACCAAAAATTTCCACACTCAAATCAGACAAAATTTAGGCATAAATATTTTCTAAGTATCTTCTTACAATTCAAATGGTAATTGATTTTTCATTCTACGCATCAATTAATGTCAATCTCACAGTCATTCTGTCACTTCTGACGTAAATAAATGTATTTTAAATACGCAAATTAAAAAGGAGCATGAAAGCACATAATGGAAAGCTACTTACCTTTTTTCGTAAATTAGGTTTGATGTTTTGATTTAAGTCTGCATAAAATGTATCTATTTTTGACTTATATGGTAACAGTGATTGACAAAAAATCGATCTGCAAAAAAAGAGAATAATATATTAGCACACTTAAAAAATTAATGAAAGTATTTAGAAAATATTTATTTTTTTATATAAAAAAAAATTAAACATAATAAGCAAATCATTAATCTTATTACTTATAGAAAACTTTATCTCTAATATTTATGTATAATTTAAGACACTTCAAAATTTTATACAAGATTATATACAGTTTGTCAACATTGTGTTTGCAAAACGAAAAAATGTTACAAATGTTTGTTAAATGCCCAATAAAAACGATTTAATTTTGAAATAAAAAAAAAATTAAAAAGTTTACAATTAATTTAAACATTTTTCTTTATATTAAACTAAAAATTAATCAAAAATATCGTTAGAACAATAAAATAATTCACAAAAACAAAAATAACACCAAATTTGTTGTGTCAACATTGTGTTTGCAATTTTGCAATTTCTTATTTTTAACGGGACAGAATACCGTTAGATGTGTCTGGGTTTTTCTGTTTGTTATAATATTCTGCAAAAACTGTTCAATTTCTTTGTTATTTAATAAAGTAGAGTGTTTTAAGTGAAGGAATAACTAGAATACACGTGATTAAATATGGCCTGTAAAAGAACAAATTCAAATAATATTGAGTTATTATGTTATAATTACTACCTCGGTAAATCTGCTAAGGAATAAAGTCTAATGTTTAATATTAGGTTAAGAACAATTAATAATATCATAAACAAAACAGAAAATGAGAATTGCATTAGTTTAAAACCAGCAGGCCACCGTATTTAACCATTGTCAGATCGCCATATAAGAAGAGTATTGCGAATAATTGATAAAAATCCTTGAATTTCCTTACGATCATTGGCATTAGGTCTGGAGAAGCTATTTAATATTGTTGTTAGTCACAAGGCAATAAGAAAAGTGCTATTACAAAACATTTATTCTTCGTAAGTTGCACGTAATACACCGTTGTTATCTATTCAAAAAATTGAAAAACGATTTCAGTTTGCTAGCACACATTTAAAATATGTTTCAGAGTACTAAGATGTTGTGATTTTCTGGGACGAAGTGAAAATCAAGCTTTATTATAATGCATGACCCACACAAACATGATAATAAAGCATAATGTCCCAGAAAATCACATCATCTTAGTACTCTGAAACATATTTTAAATGTGTGCTAGCAAACTGAAATCGTTTTTCAATTTTTTGAATAGATAACAACGGTGTATTACGTGCAACTTACGAAGAATAAATGTTTTGTAATAGCACTTTTCTTATTGCCTTGTGACTAACAACAATATTAAATAGCTTCTCCAGACCTAATGCCAATGATCGTAAGGAAATTCAAGGATTTTTATCAATTATTCGCAATACTCTTCTTATATGGCGATCAGACAATGGTTTAATACGGTGGCCTGCTGGTTTTAAACTAATACAATTCTCATTTTCTGTTTAGTTTATGATATTATTAATTGTTCTTAACCTAATATTAAACGTTAGACTTTATTCCTTAGCAGATTTACCGAGGTAGTAATTATAACATAATAACTCAATATTATTTGAATTTGTTCTTTTACAGGCCATATTTAATCACGTGTATTCTAGTTATTCCTTCACTTAAAACACTCTACTTTATTAAATAACAAAGAAATTGAACAGTTTTTGCAGAATATTATAACAAACAGAAAAACCCAGACACATCTAACGGTATTCTGTCCCGTTAAAAATAAGAAATTGCAAAATTGCAAACACAATGTTGACACAACAAATTTGGTGTTATTTTTGTTTTTGTGAATTATTTTATTGTTCTAACGATATTTTTGATTAATTTTTAGTTTAATATAAAGAAAAATGATTAAATTAATTGTAAACTTTTTAATTTTTTTTTTATTTCAAAATTAAATCGTTTTTATTGGGCATTTAACAAACATTTGTAACATTTTTTCGTTTTGCAAACACAATGTTGACAAACTGTATATTCTACACTTCTTAACATTTATTTATTATAATTTTTAATACTATTTCTGCTTTTAAATTTAATAAAAAAAAATAGATTTCATTTCCCAACTTTGGCTTCACAATTTCATGTTGAAATTACTAATTGTTTAGATTCATTTGACTTTCTACTGGTAAGACTAGCAATTCCATTTAGTACATAAAATAGTTATGCAAATGCCAATTAAGTGCTTTTGAATCCATTTGTTCATGTAATTTACTTTAAATTGTTCACATAATACCATTCGCCTGTGACAAGTTGAGCAAATCAGAGTCCATTAGCACGGTTCAATGCTTTGAAAAAACATTTCAAATTTCTAGACTTGTCTATGACGCATAAACCAATTTTCAGAAGATGAAATTTGAATACGAAATCAAAATTTCGAAATTTAGGGTAATAGTCACAAGATTCAAAAATACTTAATTTAAAAAGAAAAACTAAGAATTATATGGTATAGTTAACTGAAGAATTGTAATAATTATTAAAAATAAAATTGAAGTAGCAATGATTAGTATTATACATGGCAAGACTTTGCGACAAGAAAATAATAAAACGTATAGGAAAGTAATTATATTTTGCACGAAAATGTCTGTTCTAGAATAAAACCAGCTAAGAAACTCTATATTTTGACCTAGTATCTTCTAAAGCAACTTGTCGCTTAAATATACATAATTTTTGTGACTAGATACAGTTACAATATAGATGAATTTAAGTGTATCTCAGTCAGCTATATGTATATATCTATAACTAGTTACAGTACAATTTTTCGCCAAAAAAAACCAGAAGATAGCTCACCAAGCAACCCACTAGGTATTGCCCTCCATTATATTTTTTCATTTCTTAAACAAAAGATTCATTTCACTCTTAAGAAACATCCTTGTCTTGACGTTTATCGGTTACAAATATCGTCTTTAATATATTTAACCTTCACAATCATTAACTTTATTTTTAGTTATTTACTTATAAATATTGTTGTTCGTAATAAATACTTAATATATTGATTTAAATTCAATATCTTTTAGCTTCATTAAACGCTCAGAACCAAGATTTCATTTCAGTTCACGTTTATTAACAACTTTTCGCATCATTTGCGCTTTAAAATTAAAGTTTTAATATCAGCTCATTAATTATTGTATCAATATTCACATTTTGCTCGCTATCCTTACACTTCACAGGATGCGAATTTTTGGTATTTATTCAATGTAATAAATAATGAAAGCTGGGGAATTGTAGTATGTAGGATTATCATCCCTTAAAGTATTACATTGTTTAGCACTGCAACATTATTCAAGTATAAATATGTTTACTTCCGAACTTACTTAAAATTTAAATTTTAAGTAAGGGAATTATGTATGTATTTATGCCATGTACAATGTATATTTAAATTTATTTTGACAGGGATATGTTTTTTTATTTTGTTTACTTGAACTCTTTGTTTGTTTTGTATTTGCATAAAATAATATACCTTCCTTTACCTTCACATTTGACAGAAGAAAGTTCTAAATTACATTAATCTTTTTTTAAGCTGCACACTTTTTTTTTGCCAAGAAAGAAGAATATAATTAATGAACAAAAAATATTTAGCAAATATTACAGTCATAGTCATAAATAGTACAAAACAATAGGTATATATATATTTTTTAAACATTAATCAAGTAATAATAAACATTTTGTGCATTATGTCTAACAAAGATAAGACATTATAATGGCAAGACTGACACCTGCAAAGAAACGAATC
>NW_024034944.1:0-4760 GCF_002237135.1 Teleopsis dalmanni | reverse complement strand
TTATTTTTAAACATTTTTAGTGAAAGGTGATAATCAACTAATCATTTTATAGACTTAAGGCGTAAGTAGAATCATTTATACCTATAAAACCCAAACAATTTCTGTTATTGAATTTGTTGACATTATGTTGACAATAATGAGGTTTTCGAAAAGTAGTGAAATACAAAAACAAGAATTCATTTTTATATTATTTTAATTAATTGAGTTTATGGCTGACCATACTACTGTTTCGAGTATTGCCAAATACCCGTCATCAGAGGTCTTGGAAATAATTCTTGTATTTAATTATTCGTAAATAATTATTTTTGAGACGGCAAGTACCAGAAATCTAACTCGTGCCCTACCAAATTTGAAGCTCAGAGTCAGCGCTCCTTAACCAACTGACCCAAAGCCATACTTGACTGTTATGTTTGCACATTTTTCCGGAGTTTTGTTAATTTGCTAATTATAATATATAATTTGTTAATTATAACGAAATCATAAACCAGCTGTAGAATAACTAAATTAATTAATTATATTTTTGTTTTATTTTTAATTGTTAAATTTTAATACTATTTTGTTTGTAGAGGCATTTTTTGTGACATACTTTAAAAAAAATAATAAAAATAACCTAAAATAAAAATATGTATATTTTGTGGTTTAAAACAAGAGTCCATTGGTTAAAATTGACATGGTTTAATTTCTGATACCAGTAGTTCAGACAATATATATGGACAATTCAACCATTCTGCCTCCAAATTCTATAAATTCGCTGTTGACAGATATTTGACGATATCTTAAACAGTTGTTTAAAACAGATGCAAGAATTTTACCACTTTAACACTCTTCCAATTTAAAAAGAGGGACCTCTTTTTTTGTTATTGGACCTAAAATTTTTAATTAAAAATATTATAAATGTGAATATAAATAGTTTTTGCTGACAATATTAAGTATTTGTTGAAATGGAATGGATTTGAAGTGCTTTTCGATAATTATAGGTTTCACTTTTTCACAGACTGAGTTTATTGATAAACCTCAATAAACAAAATTCCTAAATGCTTTCGGAAAACACATCACCTATGCGTTTCATGGAAAATATTGTATATTTTTGTGGATGCTCAGACATGCCAATCAAAGTGCCACGAAGTAAAATATTTGTGGCAACAGCCGGAGTGAACATTTATATGCAGTGGCATTGCATTGGTGTTTCAGGCTACTCGTATCTTTTTTTGTCTTCAAAACACACATCACATCTACTCCATAAGTGTTAAGATACTACAATATATGAACATGCAAATATACTTCTTTTCTAAAAAATTTGACCCAATTCGTATGGCATCTTACCGTTTGGAGTAGGTAGATTTTGAAAATATAAAAAAAAATCCTAAAATAGAAAATAAACAAAAGTGGCAAGAGCGGTACTGACCTCAGCGCACTTTTAACATAATTGGTGTACTTAAAGCAATGTAAACACTTTGTAAATCATCTATTTCACGTCTTCACATAGCTAGAATGTGAATTAAAAACAAATCTGAAGTTATGTAAACTACGGAATTCAATGTAATTAATAGAAGATTATTATTTTCTAAAAAAAAATTTATAAAAAAAATTTAATGCACCAATAAATCTAAACATGCCGCTGTCAAAATGTTCAACCTACGAGCAAAATTAATTCGCAAAATTTATATAAATTATATTTTCAGTAGCAATAATTAAATTATAAAATCTTGTGGCCGTAGTTGCCATATTAATGCAATAGTCAAACTGTTTGAGATTTGTAAATCACACCCCTAATTTATGTAAGAAGAATATCGGCGCGGTAACTCAGCACTTTCAATGTGAATTGGGAATTGTGAATTGCCAAAGTGCTAAGTTGCTCTACAGAACTACGTGAATTTTATTTTTAGAAGATTATTTATTTTATCATATTAATTTGTAGGTTTATGTGTTTATTTTAAGCCCATGAAACACACATTCCAAAACCTAAAACACACCAAACGGCAGCGAAATGAATTTTTCAACGAAATAAAATCGAATGGTTAACGAAAATCGAATAGAAAACACGGCACTGCTGCAGCTAGAAGATACTTTCCCGGCTGACTGGCCGATACAAGAAGGAACGTGAAGTTACGCTCAGGTGAAATAATAAGAAATCAACTCATAAATTTTCCATAAAAACTAAAAATAAAATAAATATACCCCAATACACTTGAAGGAATTTACAGCATTTCTGATATATACAAAATTATTATAAAATTATGATAATTAAAGAACTAATAAGATTGATGAAGAACTCAGCATGCTAAGCCTATTAAACCAAGGATCCCAAAAATACTAACAATGATTTTCTTTAATTAATGATTTCATAATTAGAGAAGACTGTTCTTATATTATTCTTCCACTTACTAATACGACTAATTACTTTCGGTAAACAATTGAGCTTAAATGTACAAGAAGTTCTTCAGCTCTAAATCGGAAAGTACTTCTGAAACTATCAGAAACTAAATAACATATACAGTCTATAATATAATATAGCCACTCACAAATGGATAAATGAAACAAGCTACCTGGAGTACAAGTTACTCCCTAGCAAAAGCACAGAGTCAAATCAATCGATATACACACCGATCGAACAGTGAATCTACTTCATTTTGAGTGATATAATTTTTGGAAGACATCATATTATCACTTATTGATAAATTGACAGGGAATAAGATACTGAGAATCTCAAGACAAAAGCACAGCTATTATTCAATCGAATATATATATCAATGAATAGGCGTGCCCTATTTAACTTGACTGTAATAAATTTTAGAAAGTACCAATCTTGATTTTGGGATGACACATAAACTTCCACCTATGATAATACGGTCACTGACTGCCAGAGCAGCAGTAAACAAAATACTCGAAGCTCCAATGCTATTCAACCATTCTACAATTAGATATATACGCCGACCGATAAGTGTATCTAATTCAATCCAAGTGAAATAATTATAAGAAAACACTAGCTAGACTACGTGTCTACTTTAATCAAAAATAATATGACCACTCACTGATGAAAGGGCGGGGAACAAGATACTCAGAACTGCCAGGCAAAAACACAGCTATCATTTAATCGAAAATATTTGTCGATTATAGCTGTGTCTAATTTACAATGTATTTACTTCAATTTATAATAATATAGCCGAAGTTGCAATGAACAAAATACTCGAAGCCCCAAGCGAAAACAACCATCTTCTAATTACATATATGAGCCGACCAAGTAAAATAATTTTAAAGAAACAACAAATAGACTATATGTCTACTTTAATCTCAGTGAAAAGGCTTTTGAGAAGATATAATTTAGTTATCAAATAAATAAATAAAAAATTTTTATATGTAATATATGATATATATGTGATAACCTCTTATATAGAGTCTCATTCTGAATCCAGAATTGATTTTATAACCACATTTTCTAATAAAATGGCTTGCTGAGTTATATTAATCTAGCTGATCGTAAGCGACATATGGTTTTATGGTTCCCTAGCAATACAAACTAAGGCATAATCTTTATATAGATGTTTAGTAGGTTGCTAACGCTTTTGACGTATATAAAGAGTACTTGAAGTTGTGAGGATATGTAGTATACATAGAAGATGTACCAAAGTCTCTTTCATTCCTTTACTAATATTGGAATTAAATCATACATTTAAACAAAAATCAGATACATATGGAACGTACTAGTACTAGTAAGTATACTAATAAATCCTTGACTTTAGGGCACTATTCCAAACTAAAAATTGTATTTAGACAAATTTTTGGTACATCCTAAACAAAATATAGGTCTATTATAACCGTTTCAAATGAATGGTTTTCGAAAAATTTTAAAACATCTCAAGAAAATAAAATAATTGTTTTCAATTATTTTCGGCCCAGTCTTTCATGAGAGAACGATACTCTGAACTCAAAACAGTATTCTGGTCATTTTTAATATATCTTAAGTAAAACTTAGTAATTGGTGTAGTAAATATATAGCTGGTGGTAAATATTGAAACCTAAAACAGTATTCTGACACATTTCAATGAACTACAATCAAAATATAGTAATTGTTTTAGTCAGTCTTTAACTGATGGTTGCCATTCCGAGTCCATGCAATTCAGCCAACTTTCAGTAGGTATGTAATAAGAATATATAATAATAGTTGTAGTCAGTTTTCGACTGGATGGAGAACGCTACTCTGAACCCAAGATATTGTTCTGTTCATTTTTAATATATCTTAAACAAAACATAGTAATTGGTCTAGTAAATATGTAATATATAATCAGTCCGCCACTGGATGGAGATTGCTACTTTGAATCCAAGATAGTGTTCTGATAATTCTCAATAGGTCTTAAGCAAAACATAGTAATAAAATAAAATACAGTAATTTTATTAATCAGTTGTTAGCTGGAAGGCGTCATTCTAGTTCAATGGCATTCGAAAAGATTTTAATATATTAAAAGAAAAAAAATAATTATTCTAGTAAATCTATAACTGGAGGACGCTATTCTGAATTCAATCATATATAGTATACTGACAAAAGTTTAAGACATCATAAAACTGAAGATATCTCATTCATTATATTTATTGTTGGTATTAAATTT
The DNA here is from genome assembly GCF_002237135.1 of Teleopsis dalmanni. NCBI lineage: Eukaryota > Metazoa > Arthropoda > Insecta > Diptera > Diopsidae > Teleopsis > Teleopsis dalmanni. Next base: position 156 of record NW_024034944.1, on the reverse strand, counting down.
AAAATTAATCATACTCAAATTGACAGCCGACTTTACATTAAGACCGAAAAGTTTTCGGAAATTCTCATTTAAAATTCGCGCGCTGTATATTTTTCGATATTTTAAGTTTATGTAGTTTGGCAGCAATTAAGGACAATTACTATGCCAAAAATGAGC
>NW_024034943.1:0-4761 GCF_002237135.1 Teleopsis dalmanni | reverse complement strand
AGAACTGCAGTTAAACATGGCCTATTAATAAAAAAAAAGGCTATTTCCCTTAATTAATAATGTGTCAGCTTATGCCTTTGTCTATTTTAAATTGGAAAATACAACAAAACATAAAATAATGATATTAATTTCCGCTTTACAAACTCAAAGTCAATAGAAAAGTTTATGCATTTTATCATCCTTCACCCGTATTGCATTTCTAATCAAAATAGTAAATTCTAAGTGTAATTTTGAAAATCAAAAATTCAAATATATGCTAATTTTATGTCACTCATGCGCCATGTAACACGTTTCAATAATGGAAACTTTTTGCGCTTTAGCAATTTATATATGTAAGCGTTACATACTTATATATTATAGAATAAAAAGCTGAATTTGATTCGAAGAATTTTTGTTTTAGTTATGAAAAATCCGCAAGCAACCTACGAAATTATTTCCATTTACAATGGTGGCAAATAAAAGAAATGAAATCAATCGCATAAATTTTGATTTCGTTTTTTCAATATCTGCATATCCTTATTTGCATATATTGCCTTCAATAATTTAAAAGCATCCTTCTTCTCTTGTTAAGAATATTTAAGAAATGTTATTGTTTTTTTCAATATTTTTTATAAAATAAAAAACTGAAACACATTTTTATATTGACACAAAAATAAATATTTTTTTTATAACAAATTTTTCTTAAATAAATAATTTTCTGCTTGAAAAATAATAAAAATGTTTACTTTAATTCTTCCGATAATGATAATCTACATTCTAAGATTGAAGGTTTGTCTAATTTCACGCTAAAGTTAACGTCCGTGTAAAGGTCTTTTATTGAAATATAAAGAGTAATTACCAAAAATCATTCCAAATTCAAAAAGACATGAAACTATAGAAAATAATCAAAACTAAATTACTTCAAATGACACCAACTGCGATGGTTACTAACAAACGGAATCCAAACTATATGTACTTTAAAAAATATTCACTGGCGTTTAAAAAAAAATTAAATATCGTTTCAAAATATTTCTTTTAGTTATAGAATAGGAAAGAATAAGAAAAGATGCAAAAATTTAAGTCTGCAGTATTTAGTAACTATGCAGTAGTTTATAGCTGTAACCTAATAAGTATTTTTAAGTATATATTCCTAACTAAGTTTGCTATAAATATACATGCATATGTATTATTAGAATCAACTTTTATAGATATGAGTACAGATTTTCTGATGTGGTAAATCTAATGAAAGTGCAGTTGCACTGAGTAATTGTATACCAACGCATCTCTCTATGAAACTAAATTTATAAATAATTTTCTTGGAAACACTGTTAACTAACGTTTAATAGTTTCAATTTTTACTTTTTTCTTTTCATATTCTACGCCCTTCCATAAATAAATTCGCAGTCATCCGAATCGTCGAGCCTCGGTACGTGTCAGTACCTCACAACCACAGCTAGGATACAACACAAATGGCAACAGCAGTAACGCATCCAGTTGTGGCAGCGGTAGCAATTCTCGTTCATCACTACGCCAAAATATTGCAACTGTAAGTGGTAGTACCGCCAATGTCAGTGCCACTGGCAGTGGAAATGGCAATCATTTACTTCAGCAAAAATATCAAAGCACTTGCGAACAAGGCACACAAACGCCCGCATCCATAAGTCGAGAGACACGGCGACATAAATTGAAATCATTCAAGTTTCCTTTTAATAGTGTCCCAACGCCAGCACTGAATTTGCGGTAAGTTCGAAATTGCGTTGTAAGTGCACCGTGTTTGTTAGTTAGTATGTCGAGGTTCTACTAAATTAAAGGCGATAGGTTGTTTGCCACTTGAAAGGAAAAATTCAAAATTAAATGAATTTCAAAAGGAAATAAGTAACACAGAGTAAACTAGTTTTTTTTTACTGCTAATTAAGTATTATATTCAAAATAAATGGTTCAGAAACGTGCGAACAAATGGATTTTTAATACTCAAATTATGAAATTTTTGTGTACGAAGTATTTCAAGGACCTTCCTTCCTTCAATACAGGTTGAGAGTAATTTGCTATTAATTTTTAAATTATTTAGAAAAGAAACTAAGGAGCTTTTCAATATACAGTACGAATTTGGAATTTAATTTTTAATATTTAAGTGCAAGCTTGTTGCAATGTTGTTTCTCAATTGCTTCTTTTACTGCAACTAATCTTAAAAGAAAGTATTATTCATTTGTACAGTCTTAGTAGAAGAGAAGTAGCGACAGTTAAACTTACTTTCAATATATTTCAACCAGAAAAACATATAAATTTAACTTCTTAAAAGCAAGTTACGAACAGCATATATATACGTATATATTATAATCTGCCATCCATTGTACACATCATAGTATTAAGAATTTTATATATTTTATCGTGAAATATCTAGTACATTTATTGATGTTTTATGGGTAACTGTGACCACCGATGAATGCTCTTCAATCGTTTTCATTGAGCTTGGTGTCAAAAATGGTGAAAAAATGTTTTGGAAGTTGCTTTAGAGTCGTGGGCACGTAAACATTTCGGTCGTAGACCATGGATGTTCGAACAAGACTCGACACCGGTCTCGGTCTTATAAATCTCGTGTGAACCAAGAATAATTAAGAAAGCATGTTCCACATTTCATATCGTCCACACAATATTTTACCGAATTCACCAGATGCAAATCCGATGGACTATTCCATTTTGGGGAGCAAGTGAGGAGTAAAAATTATACCAGTATGGATACGTGAAAGAAAGCCATTGTTCAGGAATAGGCCAAAATACCAGAAGATCACACTCGTGAGGCATACGACTGATTTTTTAACCTTTGGAAAGTCATAGTCAAGGCAAAAGTATGTCACGTCGTGCTAGAGTGAATGAATTCTGAAATTTTGATTATTTCACAAGTTTTTGTAATTCGAATCAATAAAAAATCACTTCACACAAAAAAGATAACTTTGCTTGAATAGGTAACAACCCTGTAGATGCAACGAATGAAATCATAAGTACAGATTTTGTATCCAACTGCAAACCTATTTGCAGTACTACAAAGAATGTTTTGTAGAAGTTTGATTAATAATTGCACTGCACTATTTATAGTTTCATTCATTTCGACAACTAACAACAGATATATATTCTGAAAGTGTTTATTATTGCAACATTAAATGAATTTGGTGTGCTTTAATTATTGATTTATTGATCAATATTTATTATTGATATTCAAACAAAAACGAAAATGGATTAGGAATTCAAAGAAGCACTTATCATTATTTAATGTAATCTTCTTTTAAAATGAAAAAGTGCAATAACAATTTTTCTAAAATGAATTCACAAGAATGTCTTTTTTTTTTGTTTTGGTATCGAAACTGAAGGGAAAATCTTCTGCAGATACAAATTGCCCGTACCATTTGCGTGCCCGATTCATGCACGACTCAATTGAGTCATACATGCCTACGGACTAAAAAGTCCCCACATTCTCACCTTAAAATACTGGAAATCCCTGCAGTACGACCAGTTAAGGTATTCCTTCACAGGGCAGTTTAGAAGAGCACTTAGCGTGCATTCACTCCGATTGTGTACTAAGTATTTCGTCCGCTCTAACAGTATTTATTGTTCTAGAGATTATGCTCTTGTAAAGAATCCATTCTTCGATGCTTGCCAATATCTGCATTATCATAGTAGGACTGTCTTTACCAATTAGTGTCTCTAAATTTTATAAAGTGTCTACAAATCTTATAGACTCTCTAATTATATGGTCGGGATTCTCAATTTTGACAAATCTGGACAAAACTGCCAGTATAAACCGGTATAAGTATTCAAGGAAGCAACCATGTCCCATAAAGAACTGCTTTAATTAAAATCCCAAGTCTCCAGATCTTCGCTTAATCCAAACTTATATATTTGGAATTAACGAACGTGTCTCTCTTGATTTTTGGGAATAGTCTCACCGATGTTCATTAAGGTATTTGTCTCTTATTTCTAGATAAGAGTCTGACAGAGATTTCTCAGTTTCAGTCATTTGTTGACAAAAACGCAGGAAAAACTATCTCTGGCCAAGACCACTTCAAGGTCTATTGGCATACGTCCAGCCAATACTCCCGCAACATCATTCGATGCTGTACGTTAAGCACGATGCATAAGTTTGACAGTCTATGTGCACTTTTCATTACGCGTGAATACGAATTCATGGTTGTAGCATGCGCCCATACTGGAGCAGCATATAACATCACTGACTTGGAAACTAATGCTAAAAGAACTCTGCCGCTGTCCTTGGGGCCTCCTATGTTTGACATTAACCGGGATACAGTATTGCAAACAAGTGAGGCTTTGTCTCCCGATTGTTTTAGGTGTGTTTTTTGAAACTCAACCTTCTATCTAGGGTGCCACTGAGATATGTAAGTTGGGAGCTAGATTGTATGTCTACGCCAACCACTTTAATTGAGAGCTGTTCAATTTTTTTCCTACTGCTGATTAACAGCACCCGTTATACATACTCACGCCAGTCTTTGTTGCGTGTTTAATGCGTAAGTGGTATTCTGTTGTCTGGTTTCCTTTTCCAAATGAGTGCCCCATATGAGATATGATGATCGCCGAGTAGACCCATCGCAGTATTTTTGGTGTACATCCCCAACTTTTGCCTGCTATGGATCTACAGGTCATAAGAGCCCTAGTGATTTTCTTGGTGACCTTCTCAATGTGGTGTTTCCAGTTGAGTTTGTGGTCTTGATATATGCCTAAGAACTTAACCGTTTTCCTTATTTCTACCTATTTCTTCAGTCCATCAATAAT
>NW_024034942.1:0-4763 GCF_002237135.1 Teleopsis dalmanni | reverse complement strand
TGGGCTAGAGTGAAATCTGGTCCAGACGGCTTTCAGGCTAATGCTTCATCTGCCTCCGTCCCGTTAAAACCTGGCAAGCCTTAAAGAACGATCTTGGATTCGTCCTGTTAAGTTGGGGTGTAGGGGCAGTTAAGAATATCTTCTGCTTAGCTCCCGGTTTGGCTCTGAACACATGCGCTCATAAGGCTATGTGTCAACCCTCGCATGACCTCCCTGCATTGCAAAGATAATCATGGAACCACAATAAGGGTAACTACACAACGAAACCAAGATAACGGCTTTAAGTTGGGACCCAATTGCAAAGAAAAATGTTCACAAACACAAAAACACCAATACACTCTGGCGTTAATACTCCAGCCGGCACCGAAAGTGCAAAGGAGTCACGGATAGTCAGTCCCAGCCAAAACCCCTTCATGAGGGCGCCGAGACTAACACACTCACCTGTGCTATCACAAGAGAGGCAAAATAACGAGAGAGCTCGCTCATCCCCTCCGGAGCTTAATGGGAACAGTGTTCAAAAAGTGAAAAGGGAAGCGTTCATTAAACTCGGGGACAAAATATCCGAGCTAAATGAGATGATGGGTGGAGGAAGAAGGTCCATCCACCAAGCAATGCGTGATCTTGTTGCATTGATATCATCGCTCTATAAAAGAACTGCCGAAGAGACACCAAATAAAACTATCACTGCTAAAACCAACGATAGAGGTACCCAAACAATTCAGCCGCAGCAAACACCAGTTATATCCAAACGGTTAAGAGAAGAAATCGAAAAAAGTAGGAAGACACCGCCTAAGAAGACGAAAACAAATCGACCCGTGGGGGCAAATAATACTAAGTCTAAGGAGGCAAGGAAAGCATTGGAAAGCAACTTAGATACGGTGGCCGGGACGAACGGCAACGCTGATGTACCTCAAGCACCAATTGAAGACAACAACAAACGACACGCTTGGGTTTTACAAACAAAAAAACGCGTGAAACCACCTCGACCGGATGTAGTGATCATTAAACCGTCTGAGAAACTTTCCTTTGCGGACATACTCCGGAAAGTAAAAGGAGCTCCAGAGCTTAAAGCAGTCGGTAATGATGTTCACTCTATCAGGAAAACACAAAAAGGGGAACTTCTGCTTGAATTCAAAAGATCAGCAGAAACAATAACAAGTGTCCACCAAGATCACATCAAAAGTATACTACCTGAGGAAATAGAGGTCAAAACGCTAACGGAGGAAGCTACCTTTGAACTACGATACCTGGACGAAATAACCACAGAAGAGGAAATAATTGATGCATGGAAAAACCAAATAGGCGAAATACATCCCTCGGCGATCAAAACAATAAGAAATGCCCCTGGAGGTACCAGAACGGCTATAATTGTAAAACCAAAGAAGCAGGCCGGTAAAGCTGAGGAGGTGGGCAAACTACGAGTTGGATGGACCGTGTGCCGATTACTCCAAAAAGTTACCCCCAGGAGATGTTACAAATGCTTCGATTTTGGACATGTGGCAAGGAACTGTCAGAGCTCCAAAGACTGGTCAAAACACTGCTACAAGTGTGGTGGAGAGGACCACCTTGCTAAAGCGTGTCAAGGTGCCCCTCACTGCCTACTTTGTAGAACTGACACAAATATTGACGCTAACCATATTACGGGAGGACCTAAATGTCCCCACTACTTGACTGCCCGCCGGAGGATACTAAATAAAAAAAGATGAAAGTTTTACAGCTGAACTTAAACCACTGTGAAGCGGCACAGGATCTGTTAAAGCAGACTGTACGCGAATTAAAAATAGATCTAGCTATAATGAGCGAACATTATAGTACACTAGACAATCACTGCTGGGCTACCAGCAAGTGCAACAAGGCATCGATATGGACGTGTGGTAAATTCCCACTAGAGAAGGTCTTTGACGGAGGGGAAGCATACGTAAAAAGTACAGTGAATGGAGTAACGTTTTTCAGCTGTTATTTACCCCCCAGTCTATCAATCGAAGAATACAAACAAAGACTGGACAATATTGTTAGCGACGCTAAAAATATGAAGCCGATAGTGATTGCCGGTGACTTCAATGACTGGGCCATTGAATGGGGCTCAACATTGACAAACCCCAGGGGAGAGTGCCTACTAGAAGCATTGGCCACACTGGATGTAGTATTACTGAACTGCGGCCAAAAGGATACATTCACAAGGAACGGTAGAAGCTCTAAGATTGATTTGACATTTATCAGCGATCCACTAGCTAATTCAACTGAGTGACAAGTGTCAGATATCTACACACATAGTGACCACCAAGCTATCATATTCGAAATACATGACCGCTCAGCAAGAACCATTCCTGCGGTAGCCACTCCAAATCCGCTATGGAAGGAGTTAACTTTGGACAAAGAAGCTTTTAAGCTCTCAATGGACGACATCCACCTAACTGGCAGTGCGAATGATAAAGCAATACAACTGATGCGCTGCATAACAAATTCATGTAACGCATCTATGGCAAAGAAAGGCCGGCGGAATAGCAGACAACATGTGTATTGGTGGACTGACCAAATTTCCGAACTGAGAAGAAAATGCAAACACGCGCGACGACTATGTCAAAGAGCAAGGGGTCGCAAAAATTTTATAGCGCACCAAGAAGCCTATAAAACATCGAGAACTGAACTAAAAAAGGCGATATCGAATAGCAAGGCATGATGCTTCAAGGAAATGTGTGAGGAGGTCGATAATAACCCCTGGGGACTAGGATATAAAGTCGTTATGAAAAAATTATATAGCTACCGTCCACCAGGTACAACAGACGCAGCTAAGCTACAAGCAATAGTTGAAGGTCTCTTCCCGCAGAGAGCTGATATAACCTATACAGTACAAGATAGTGAGCCACAGAATGAAATACCTGAGGTTAGCAGGCAAGAATTGGAAGTAGTATGCAAAGGTTTGAAACTAACCAAAGCACCTGGAGTAGATGGAATACCAAATCTGGCACTAAAGATGGCCACAGAAATCAATGTTGATTCATTCAGGGAAGTGTTCAACGCATGTATAAAGGAGAGAACATTCCCCCGGATATGGAAAATACAAAGGTTGGTGCTTATACCAAAGGGCAATAACGTACAAGATGCATCAGGCTACCGCCCGCTATGTATGATTGATACGGCCGGTAAACTTTTGGAAAAGATAATTAGCCGAAGACTAGAAGAAGCCTTGAAGGGCAATGGTTTATCAGATAGACAATTTGGTTTTCGGAAGGCACGCTCCACAATAGAGGCCGTGGAAGCAGTCATAGCCATAGCAAAAGATGCCATTAAAGGAGACCGTTGGCTCGAAGGAGACAAAGAATACTGTGTCATCATTACATTAGACGTTAAAAACGCATTTAACTCAGCGGACTGGGACACTGTTCTAGCAGCACTTCAAGTGAAAGACGTTCCAAAGTACCTAGTAGAATTAATCGTTGACTATTTTAAAGAGAGAGTGCTTTTGTATTACACAGACAGAGGCACAAAGTCATACCAAGTAACAGCAGGGGTACCACAGGGCTCGGTACTGGGTCCAATATTGTGGAACATTATGTATGACGATGTGCTGAGACTTGAGCTCCCAGAAGGCGCAGAAATAATTGGATTTGCTGATGACATCGCGCTGGTGGTTAAAGGGAAACATATAGAAAAGATACAATCAACATGCAACGAGACGGTCGCTATGGTAAGAAGCTGGATCACAAGTGTAGGCCTCAAACTTGCTGATCATAAAACTGAAGTCCTTCTTGTAAGCAGCAGGAAAAAGATTGAGTACATTACAATAACTGTTGGCAATGAGCGAGTCACATCAAAACAAGCAATCAAGTATCTTGGAGTAATGATTGACAATAGACTCACCTTCAAAGAGCATTTACGATATGTTGCTGCAAAATGTGCGAAAACAACGTGTGCACTATCGCGAATAATGCCCAATATAGGTGGACCTAGACAACAGAAGAAACAGTTACTCACAAATGTAGTTAAGTCTATTGCTATATATGCGGCTCCCATATGGGCAGAAGCAATGAATAAAAAGACGTACAGATCAGGAGTAGACGCAGCCTACAGAAGATGCGCTCTCAGAGTTGTTTCCGCATTCCGTACAGTATCTACTGATGCGGCCATGGTTATTGCCGCAATGATGCCATTAAGCAGGAAGCAGAAATTGAAAAGGAAAAGCATGTAGCAAAAAGAATTGGGGTTACAAACTTCAATCAGCTCAATGAAGAAGCATTGAATAAGTGGCAACAGAGTTGGGATATATCCACAAAAGGAAGATGGACGCATAGGCTCATTCCGAAGATAAGTGATTGGACCAACAGAAAGCATGGGCAGGTGAACTACTACCTAACCCAGATGTTAACTGGACACGGCTGCTTCAGAGCATATCTTTTTAAGTTCAAACATGACGAAGACGACACGTGCCCAGCATGTCCATATACAAAAGAAACGGTGGAACATGTGTTCTTTGATTGCCCGAGATATGAGAGCCACCGCAGCTCCTTGGCAAGAGCAACCAGAGAGCAGGTCACACCTGATAACATCATCCAACTGATGTTAAAGTCAACAGAAATCTGGAACCTGGTGTGTATTTTTGCGAAAGAAATCACAGAAGAACAGGGAGCAGCAGAGAGAACTAGAAGAGCAGTAAGAGATGACAGCAATCGCTGAATCACCACCCTCCGAAGTAATGCTTAAAAGTGGTTCCGGAGGGATTTATGGTTAGAAGAGACACGGTGTTAGGATGAGGTTTAGTACGT
>NW_024034941.1:0-4770 GCF_002237135.1 Teleopsis dalmanni | reverse complement strand
TGATGTATTGAGTGGTAATGTTGTATATGATGAATTTACCACATACATTCTAAAAAGACCATCAAGTCACACAATTTTATCTACTTCTGAAAAAAAGGCATCGACTTCAATTCAAAAACAGAAAGAACAGTCTTCACAAAAGTCACTAGGGACTGTGGATTTAGTATCTTCAGATGAAAATCTTAGTCAAACCTCCAAAGCAATAGAGAATAATAAGAAAGTGATAACTGCTACACCGAGTACATCTAATACAAAATCTGCGAAGCCCTCCACATCGACTGCAACAAAGCGCGGTACTCGACAACGCTTAGGCAGAGGTACCAATTTAGATAATATTGAAAACGTCGATCCATCTGTATTCAAAGTAGAGAACGCTCCGAAAGCACCGGACTCTGCGCGTACAACAAGACGTCGTCGGAATTTATAAATAGGCAATCATGAAAACTATACAAAAATTTTTTAATATTGAATATTTTTTATTTTAATTTTAAAGATATTTTGTTCAGAAAATTAATACAATTGTTTTTGGTTTTATGTAATTTCAAATTTAAATTTTGTTTTATTTTTTAATAAATTTTTATTACCAATGTATAAATAAATATTTACGAAATTTTTTAAATTATCATATTAAAATCTCTGTCAGGTCAAGTCGGTCAAATGTGTGAAATAAGTTTATAATTATTTACTAAAGTAAGAACCTTATAGATATTTTTATGTTTCAGTGAAATACACTTAAAAATACACAATACACAATGAAGTTGTCGATTTTATTCTAAAAATTGTAAATATTGCATATACATTGAATTATTAACTTAAATTTAAATCACAAAAACAAACTCTTTCACTGCATTCACGCACGCAGTTGGTGGTAAACTTATGAATACGTCATGGCTGTTATGCTATGACTACTCTTGCGTTTATATTTTCCAAAATCAAAGATTTAAGTATAGTAGTAACAAAAAGTAACAAGTTACAAGTTACTTTATCCGCCCGGTTATCATGTTTACTCAATGCAAGACAGGATAAGAGATGCGTGACGTCTAGAACTCTAGTTGGGGCAAACTCTGGACAAGTAACTGTTTGCCAAGTGTTTATAATTGGGTTAGAACAGTTCTTGCTGCACTAGGAAGGCGTTTTCTTTTCCCAGGTATATCAGGAGATCTGTTGAGAACTTTGTTTTTAAGCATCCATAAAAATGATATTGCTTCAGCTGTTAGTCCTTGCTTTTATTCGACTTCACTGCTACGAAAATATTGATCGATGAATCACAGCGTGGAATGAAGAGATATGTTCTTCATTTTGGGATGTCTATTGGAATGTTCTTTGTGTGATACGCAAGGGGATTTTGCTTAAACCTTAATTCGGTATGCTCTTTTATAAGAAGTATTTTAGAGTTTGCATAAAGATGGTTACAATGTAACATGCGATTTTTGTCGGTAGCCGGTTGTAGCACAGGAATGAAATGCACTATCTTAAAGGTTGCGGCCCCAAACGTCTAATTCATGATCAGGTCAATTAGAAAAGAAACCATAAAGATTTTAAATTTCAATAATGGGATTTGATACAAGAGGTGGATAACAGTTTTGTCTTCATTCGCTGAGCCATAACCTCAATAAAAGTCATTAGAGGGTAGACCATGACTTAATGTATGCGCTTAAGTAACCCAAGAGGCGTGATGTTACTTACTAGCAAATATTTTTTGGCAATGTTTCATAGTGTATTATCCATATTTTCAAAAAGGGTGTATATATTCCAAATGATAAGCTAATAATTGTATACCTTTTTAATACGCTGTGACCTGACAGCACTGTTTTTGTAGTATGGAGTTGATACCGCTTTAGTTTAGCAAATGACTGGTATATGAATTTTATACAGTTTTGTTAGGTTAGTCTTGTGATCTTCCTAGGCTTTCCTTAACAACCTCAACTAACTGAAATATAAATATATATATACAGATTATTAACTTCGGGAGATATAAGGAATATTATGAACTATATATAGTTTTTTTCAAAAAGATTTGTACATATAACTGTAATAATATATTAGAAATCTGAAAATAAGTCAATTTATTAAATAAAATAAAATTAAATTTATTATTAACAGTGACCGATAAAGAATGTTTGTAAATTCCTTTTGTTCTACGAATCAATTTTGATAGAACTATAAATAAATAAATTAAGTTATTTGACAGAACAAAAGTCTTGTTTGAATATGTTGATACTATTGCCCAAAGTTGAGATTTAAATGTACCTTACACCATTTTTTTCTAGAGACATCATTTTGAACGCCTCATCCCTATATAAATACTTCGTTTACAAGAGAACGAGTGAGTGTGCAAGGTATAAGATATTGTTTTATTGTTGTGAGAAAAAAAAATAAAATAAAAATGGGTTACCTTCTAAATTTTGTGTGACTTCAGCGACGGTATCGCTAAATACACTAAACAGACACATTAGATGGATGTCGTGCTATTCTGCCATAAAATCCTAGGCATACATACATAATAATACATGCAGATAATTTATTTTCCCCAGTTTATGCACTTTATAACATAATAATATGTGTAAATATGCAAGCTCTGCTATTATCATCGCAATACCACATTTCCTATTAGGCATGACAGAATTTAAATGTCAATTGGAAATAGGAATTGGAGAAAAGCAGGCCTTGTTTGCTACATTTTTGGATATGTTAATTTAAAAATTAAATATTTTATTTGTTACAAAAAGTTGTAAATTTTGGTCTTAACAATTGGAGAATCAAAATTCCGACATGAGTGTAGGCTGCTACGTACAATGCAAACCTGTGAATCATGAAAAAGGAGAAAGTACTGGATGGCGTGGTACTTTTTTCTATCCCGGTGGTGGTACCTATAAGGGATACTGGACCAAAAGTAAGCAAGACCATTATGGTGTAAAGATCACAAAAAAGGGTATGGCTTATGATGGACAATGGCTTGATGGTAAGCGCCATGGGTTTGGAACGATGCGTAAAAGTAAACCGGATGGTACTTATGAAAAGTACTACGTTGGAGATTGGAAATGTGACAAGAAAAGCGGTGAGGGTAAGCAATTCTTTCCAGATGGCGTTTATTATGGTTGGTGGAGAAATAATAGGCGTGACGGTCTCGGCATCATGTGGTTTGAGGATGGTACTTGTTATCTAGGAGAATGGAGATCTGATTATTATCATGGAGTTGGTGTATTCTTTTATTGTAAGTTGATTTAAAAAAAATGTTTAATTTTAAATGCAATTAAGATATATTTAAATACTTTGTTTTAGTAAATGGCAACCGTTATGAAGGACATTACGCGCAAGGTCTCAAAAATGGCGAAGGTACATTTTATCATAATCATACAGGACAAATACAAAAAGGAATGTGGGAGAATGATATATGCAAAACATCAATGATAATTGATGAATTTCGTAATCAAGTTGATCATCCCTCCGAATATCCAATACCGCCGGTATATAATATGTATATTGTTCAATGTTTTGTAATTTATAAAAATGTTGGTTATTTTTAGTTGCGCCTTGTTGATCCCAATAAGTTAATAAGAAACTTTTTCCGTCCATATATGGTTAATGCAGACAAACCACCAAAATCTTTACAGGTACAGATATAAAATTGAAATCGGTTTTGTATATAATAAGTTTAATAATATTTCAAATTTCTTAGGAACTATTATGTATTAAATTTGTACAAAAGTTCAAGCGACTTAATATGATCGATCCCAAAGGTAAATGGTATACAAAAATTCAATTCGATGACCCAAAATATATATGCACTTGTAAAGAATTGGAGAAACCTATTGTGCTGCGTCAAAGAATACCTAAATTGTAATCTATTACTGATATATTTCAATTAAAGTAATTGCAAATTGGATATATATATATATTTGTTAATTGCTTTACTATTCTGTATAATAAAAAAATACTGATTTAGATCTCTAACTATAATGGATTTATTTTATAGATGAACTTTTATTCTAATAAGTTATTGTAATTATTGCATTGATATTTTTTTAATCGATCTCCAATTGTCTAGTTTATTTATTCTTGAGTAAGAATCTCTAGATATTGTTGTCAATGCGATTGGTTTCTTTACAGGCTATTATATATAAGCTATTGTTATATTTAAATATTTGAATAATTTCTCCATTGAAAATTAGTTGTTTAAGCGTTGTGCCTACGATATTCTTTTTATTAATCAATTTTTTTAAAGAATAATTATTCTATATGCATTTACAAATAAAATATATAAGTTCAGAATTTTATAAATGGTATGGGTATATTTTATTTATTTTTTAATAAAAATTATTTGTATATATAATATAATTCTACTTATTTTGATTACATATATTCATATCATAAATTCTTATGCAATTTTATTAATATTTTTATTATACTAAACACAGTATACATAGTTAATTAAATAATTATATAAATAAAAAATACTAAAAGAAAAAAATTTTATTTTATTATAATTTATTGAAAATTGAAAGAATAAAAAATTAAGTTTAAATTTTTTTTTATCTTACAAGATAAAAATGCGAATCTCTTTCAGTATTGTTATATCATATATATGCTATTGCTTTTAAGTATAATAGTAAAGTATGATTATTAAATAAAATATGTAAATAAAAAAAATAAAAATAAAAGTGATGTTAAAATCAGAATATTTAATTTAAAAAAATTTTTCATTTTTAAAAATTTAGCATATAAGACAATTATTCAAAATTAAATATAAAAAAAAAATTTAATAGTTAT
>NW_024034940.1:0-4772 GCF_002237135.1 Teleopsis dalmanni | reverse complement strand
GCATTTTGCAGAACTACAACTTCAAAAATATTAAAAATGTTATTAACAAAATAATTTATTTTGACTTTATATGGTTTAGTGAATTAGAGTTATAATAAATATTTCTCATTATTAAATGCTTTATATTCGAAAACAGGCTTTGGCTTTTAACAGTGTCTATTAATTTTTTAAATTTTTAATTTTTTAATTTTTTCCTACTTATATAAATACAGTAAATATAGTCCTTCTATCTTCTAATTGTTTGAAACAATGAAATACAATGAAATACAATGATATCGACATTTGATATAAATTATGCATAAATTTATAATTTCAATTTGTAGTTAGTTTGATTAGATTTTAAAATTATGTCCTAGTTGTTAGCTGCATTCAGCTCGAATAACAAGAAGCAAATATTAGTTACTAAATTTTGCGAACTCGTATTTGACTTTCATTTCTACGGAAAAATCAAATTCAATTACATTAATATTTCATATTAATTAAATGCAAAATAAACAATTCTGTAGTTGGAAGGCTTATTTAGGATTTAAACTATTGTTATAAACTAATCTAAGGATAGTAGGAATACTTTGTCTAGTTTCCAAATGATAGAATCAGATGGTCCAATCCACTTTGCAATGTACTTTTCTTCTGTGTTTACAATAAACGTGACAAGCATTTTGCAGAACTACAACTTCAAAAATATTAAAAATGTTATTAACAAAATAATTTATTTTGACTTTATATGGTTTAGTGAATTAGAGTTATAATAAATATTTCTCATTATTAAATGCTTTATATTCCAAAACAGGCTTTGGCTTTTAACAGTGTCTATTAATTTTTTAAATTTTTAATTTTTTAATTTTTTCCTACTTATATAAATACAGTTAATATAGTCCTTCTATCTTCTAATTGTTTGAAACAATGAAATACAATGAAATACAATGAAATACAATGATATCGACATTTGATATAAATTATGCATAAATTTATAATTTTAATTTGTAGTTAGTTTGATTAGATTTTAAAATTATGTCCTAGTTGTTAGCTGCATTCAGCTCAAATAACAAGAAACAAATAATAGTTACTAGATCATGCGAACTCGTATTTGACTTTCATTTCTACGGAAAAATCAAATTCAATGACATTCATATTTCATATTAATCAAATGCAAAATAAACAATTCTGTAGTTGGAAGGCTTATTTAGGCTTTAAACTATTGTTATAAACTAATCTAAGGATAGTAGGAATACTTTGTCTAGTTTCCAAATGATAGAATCAGATGGTCCAATCCACTTTGCAATGTACATTTCTTCTGTGTTTACAATAAACGTGACAAGCATTTTGCAGAACTACAACTTCAAAAATATTAAAAATGTTAAAAATGTCAAAAATATTATTAATAAAATAATTTATTTTGACTTTATATGGTTTAGTGAATTAGAGTTATAATAAATATTTCTCATTATTAAATGCTTTATATTCCAAAACAGGCTTTGGCTTTTAACAGTGTCTATTAATTTTTTAAATTTTTAATTTTTTAATTTTTCAATTTTTTCTTACTTATATAAATACAGTAAATATAGGCCTTCTATCTTCTAATTGTTTGAAACAATGAAATACAATGAAATACAATAATATCGACATTTGATATAAGTTATGCATAAATTTATAATTTTAATTTGTAGTTAGTTTGATTAGATTTTAAAATTATGTCCTAGTTGTTAGCTGCATTCAGCTCGAATAACAAGAAACAAATAATAGTTACTAGATTATGCGAACTCGTGTTTGACTTTCATTTCTACGGAAAAATCAAATTCAATGACATTCATATTTCATATTAATTAAATGCAAAATAAACAATTATGTAGTTGGAAGGCTTATTTAGGCTTTAAACTATTGTTATAAACTAATCTAAGGATAGTAGGAATACTTTGTCTAGTTTCCAAATGATAGAATCAGATGGTCCAATCCACTTTGCAATGTACATTTCTTCTGTGTTTACAATAAACGTGACAAGCATTTTGCAGAATTACAACTTCAAAAATATTAAAAATGTTATTAACAAAATAATTTATTTTGACTTTATATGGTTTAATGAAATAGAGTTATAATAAATATTTCTCATTATTAAATGCTTTATATTCTTAAACAGGCTTTGGCTTTTAACAGTGTCTATTAATTTTTTAATTTTTTCCTACTTATATAAATACAGTTAATATAGTCCTTCTATCTTCTAATTGTTTGAAACAATGAAATACAATGAAATACAATGATATCGACATTTGATATAAATTATGCATAAATTTATAATTTTAATTTGTAGTTAGTTTGATTAGATTTTAAAATTATGTCCTAGTTGTTAGCTGCATTCAGCTCGAATAACAAGAAGCAAATATTAGTTACTAGATTTTGCGAACTCGTATTTGACTTTCATTTCTACGGAAAAATCAAATTCAATTACATTCATATTTCATATTAATTAAATGCAAAATAAACAATTCTGTAGTTGGAAGGCTTATTTAGGCTTTAAACTATTGTTATAAACTAATCTAAGGATAGTAGGAATACTTTGTCTAGTTTCCAAATGATAGAATCAGATGGTCCAATCCACTTTGCAATGTACATTTCTTCTGTGTTTACAATAAACGTGACAAGCATTTTGCAGAACTACAACTTCAAAAATATTAAAAATATTAAAAATGTCAAAAATATTATTAATAAAATAATTTATTTTGACTTTATATGGTTTAGTGAATTAGAGTTATAATAAATATTTCTCATTATTAAATGCTTTATATTCTTAAACAGACTTTGGATTTTAACAGTGGCTATTAATTTTTTAATTTTTTAATTTTTTAATTTTTTCCTACTTATATAAATACAGTTAATATAGTCCTTCTATCTCCTAATTGTTTGAAACAATGAAATACAATGAAATACAATGATATCGACATTTGATATAAATTATGCATAAATTTATAATTTTAATTTGTAGTTAGTTTGATTAGATTTTAAAATTATGTCCTAGTTGTTAGCTGCATTCAGCTCGAATAACAAGAAGCAAATATTAGTTACTAAATTTTGCGAACTCGTATTTGACTTTCATTTCTACGGAAAAATCAAATTCAATTACATTAATATTTCATATTAATTAAATGCAAAATAAACAATTCTGTAGTTGGAAGGCTTATTTAGGATTTAAACTATTGTTATAAACTAATCTAAGGATAGTAGGAATACTTTGTCTAGTTTCCAAATGATAGAATCAGATGGTCCAATCCACTTTGCAATGTACTTTTCTTCTGTGTTTACAATAAACGTGACAAGCATTTTGCAGAACTACAACTTCAAAAATATTAAAAATGTTATTAACAAAATAATTTATTTTGACTTTATATGGTTTAGTGAATTAGAGTTATAATAAATATTTCTCATTATTAAATGCTTTATATTCCAAAACAGGCTTTGGCTTTTAACAGTGTCTATTAATTTTTTAAATTTTTAATTTTTTAATTTTTTCCTACTTATATAAATACAGTTAATATAGTCCTTCTATCTTCTAATTGTTTGAAACAATGAAATACAATGAAATACAATGAAATACAATGATATCGACATTTGATATAAATTATGCATAAATTTATAATTTTAATTTGTAGTTAGTTTGATTAGATTTTAAAATTATGTCCTAGTTGTTAGCTGCATTCAGCTCAAATAACAAGAAACAAATAATAGTTACTAGATCATGCGAACTCGTATTTGACTTTCATTTCTACGGAAAAATCAAATTCAATGACATTCATATTTCATATTAATCAAATGCAAAATAAACAATTCTGTAGTTGGAAGGCTTATTTAGGCTTTAAACTATTGTTATAAACTAATCTAAGGATAGTAGGAATACTTTGTCTAGTTTCCAAATGATAGAATCAGATGGTCCAATCCACTTTGCAATGTACATTTCTTCTGTGTTTACAATAAACGTGACAAGCATTTTGCAGAACTACAACTTCAAAAATATTAAAAATGTTATTAACAAAATAATTTATTTTGACTTTATATGGTTTAATGAAATAGAGTTATAATAAATATTTCTCATTATTAAATGCTTTATATTCTTAAACAGACTTTGGATTTTAACAGTGGCTATTAATTTTTTAATTTTTTAATTTTTTAATTTTTTCCTACTTATATAAATACAGTTAATATAGTCCTTCTATCTCCTAATTGTTTGAAACAATGAAATACAATGAAATACAATGATATCGACATTTGATATAAATTATGCATAAATTTATAATTTCAATTTGTAGTTAGTTTGATTAGATTTTAAAATTATGTCCTAGTTGTTAGCTGCATTCAGCTCGAATAACAAGAAGCAAATATTAGTTACTAAATTTTGCGAACTCGTATTTGACTTTCATTTCTACGGAAAAATCAAATTCAATTACATTAATATTTCATATTAATTAAATGCAAAATAAACAATTCTGTAGTTGGAAGGCATATTTAGGATTTAAACTATTGTTATAAACTAATCTAAGGATAGTAGGAATACTTTGTCTAGTTTCCAAATGATAGAATCAGATGGTCCAATCCACTTTGCAATGTACATTTCTTCTGTGTTTACAATAAACGTGACAAGCATTTTGCAGAACTACAACTTCAAAAATATTAAAAATGTTAAAAATGTCAAAAATATTATTAATAAAATAATTTATTTTGACTTTATATGGTTTAGTGAATTAGAGTTATAATAAATATTTCTCATTATTAAATGCTTTATATTC
>NW_024034939.1:0-4772 GCF_002237135.1 Teleopsis dalmanni | reverse complement strand
ATATACTTATATTATTTATATTTATATTTTAATTAGAATAACTTTACTGATCATTTACTGATGTTAAAGTTAGGACTAAACAGTTATTTCACTTCCCCTAACACACATTAAAAACCGGGCACCCCCGGTATTAATTAAATTTGCTTTGTATTGTCTTATATAGAAAGTATTTATGTAAATACATTAATATCATTTATTTTTATTCATTTTTATTTATTTATATATTTTTTCAAAAATAATTAATATTATTTGCTTTTTTCTTTTCGTATTATTATTTTCTTTTCATTTATGTTTTCCCTATATACACTTTTTTCATTGTCTGTATTTGTTTCTATAATAATAGAAATATTATTGAAGTATAGTAAGATTAAACTAATCTTACAAGTTAATTTATGCTATTAATAAATAAATTACAAAATATTTACACATTAAAATATTATTAATCATTGAACTAAAGGCATGACCCAAATGCCGTCTGCAAAAAGAAATATTATTATAGAATATTATTATAATGTTCTATAATATATTAATCAATTATGCTGAAATTAGTTTATAATGCTTATACCAACATGACACCCTGAGAAGAAGAATATAATCCGTGTTTTTACTACTATTTAAGTACCGCGGGAGAATATAAGCCGTTTTTTTACTACTATTTGAATACCGCGAGGGAGTTTTATATATCCTTAACTCTGTAAGAATAACTATTCGTAATTATGAGCTAAAATTTTCAAGATATAGAAGTGAGTTTTAGTGATTTTGAACTATAAATATGTACTCTTAGCTGTAATATAAGTATAATTTATTTATTATTTATTTATTTATTATTTATTATAAAATTTTTTGTTATAATTTATTATTATTAATATATATAATAATTCGTTTCGCATATCAGAAACTTCAATTATCGTAATCTTTTTTTTTATTGCAATTGGTTTTTTCTTTCACATCATCGGCTTAAATGATATCAAAACGCATTAATAAAAATTTATTAAAAGATAATATTTTCACGGTTTCAGAAATGCATATATGACTTACGACTCCATAGCGGTAGCAAGTTTTTTTGAGCTCAGACAAATAAATCGCCTCACTGTGCTATTATCTATGGAAGCTGTTATGAAAAGAGGCGGAAAACACTAAAAGTCTAAGATTTCTTCTTAATCTTATTAAGTAGCTTAATTTTTCTTTTTGTGCCATTAAAAAGCATTTAAGTCCAATTTATGTTATTAAGCTTACTTCACAAAGAAACTTAAGGAAAAAGAAAAAAACTAAAAATTATAGAAATTCAAAATTTTTTCTCTCCATTTTTCCATTTTGTTATAAACTAATTAAAATAAGATTTTCTGAGGTTGCAACAAAATGTTGCCGCATAATTTGGTTGGAAATTAAAGTTTTGGGTGCAACAAGTGAGCAACGGTAATTTCGTAATTCCCTCGGTTCGTTGTTGTTTTAGTTGAATTGAATGGAGTGCATTCAGAGACCACCAGAAGCCACAACGGAAGCATTTCGACTTTAGTTTCTTGCATTAAATACTAATTACATTAAATTGCATTTTCATAATCTTTGTATTTCTGTTTGTTTAATGGTGGAAATATAATTAAATTTGATTTAACAAAACGTAAAACAAAACAATTTCTCACGCATTCTTGGGACTTCCTTAAACTACACAAGTACCTATTTTAATGAAAGTCTTAGAGAAACTGAAGCGAGAACACTAAAACTCGCGGTATGTGACAAAGCGGTGACATCAATTCCTATATGTCGCCTATGTCGGTTTGGCTTCTAATACCCAAGACGTTTAGGTTTACAAAACCTTCCATCGAATTCTTTCAATTTTTGATTTGAGCAAGACTGTATGGCAAAATTACCACAACCATTTCCTGCCTTTTACCTAGGGGCTACTCGCCGTACTAATCAGTGGCAAATAGGCGTGTGCAGTGTGCCTTTAAAATTATTTTTCTTAAGTGCGGTGCGGTGCGGTGCGGTGCGAGGCAGTTTCAAATACATACTCTTCTGCATGACTTAATGGTTCCGCTGTTGCCTTTGCCCTTTCTTGGTGGCTTTAAATTACTGCTAATGGTATTGTTAATTGTGCCTTCAGACATGCGCAGCTGTTTTTTAAAAGTGTTACTTTTTTCTTCTTACTTTCGCTTCCAGTCTTTGTTTGTAGATACAAATGTATCTTGTTGCATTTTGAAAATTGTTAAAAACCCAAAATTGTCGGTATCAGACTTACAAATGCATATACAAATCGGTAATTAGTTGCGATGCAATTATACACCTAATATCTTTTATGTTTTCGATTAAATTTCAAATGCGTAAAATTTTTAATGAATTTTTTTTTTAATTATTTAATTATACTTAATATTAATTTAATATGAAATTGTAAATTTAAATTTATATAAATTTATTAAAGTTACAAAAATACATTATGATATCTTTAGCAAGTTAAGTTTATGTGCAAACTATTTGTATGCATTTACGAGTTCTAATATTGAGGTGCATCCAGCAAAATATTGCATTTATGTGATTGATTGAATAATACGAATTTATAACTCATCGTTATTATCATTAGTTTTCATTTTGTACTGAAGATTATTTATAGAAAGTCCATAATTGATTTATACACTTCAATTCTGAACATTAACTGCATTAGTGATACTCACAAATGTTAGTGTACTCATACTGAAATTAGTATAAAGTGATCTAAACTGTCCACTGCATTTAACTATTGATCATAATAAAAAATTAAAATTATTCATTTAAATGGCCTTCCCTGTTTGATCTAATTTCACTTCCAATATCAATAACGTCCAAACCGCAGTACGCTTGATTGATTTCTTTTCAGAGAGCTCCACAAATTTGTTACAAATCAAATCACTGTCATGCACTTCACTGCGCGCATACCAAATATGAATATAATCATAATTAAGAGTGCTTGTCAGAGAATTTGTTTACGGGTAAGAAAATTTTAATTGCTATCACATAAAATTACAAAAAGTAAACTCATATAAATGCACTCATATAACAGTAAAGATACACTCGTACATACTACATCGTAGCACAAAGCAGCCTTCTGTAGTGCATCATTACGTGGCACTTTTACGGATACATTCGCTTCTCGACAGCAACTACTTGATGGGTTTCATATTGCAGTAGAGCAACAAACACACTCTGTCGAGGCGCTGCCGTTCACCCAACATACCAACATAGAAAAGCTCATAAATTAGCTTCAACCGTGAAGAGTGTCATTAAAAGTGAGGCGTTGCTTCCAATGCAATCCGAACACATAAATTCTATTTCAATGAAACTTATACTTCAACACCAAAGAAACTATGCTCGTATTTCTTCTTTTATTATTTTATTATTCAAATATCTATGTCGATCCCTTTGAGCTTCTTCGCTGCTTTGGGGCTGCTTATGGCTGCTTACGGCTGCTTACGGCTGTTGCACGCGTGTCTGTAGTATTATTGCTTTTGTTCCTGGTGTGCTTCTGTTGCTTTCTTTCTAGCCCGAGAAAATTATAATAACATAACACATAATGTGCCTGACAAATGATTGAAACTGAAGCATCATCTTCATTTTTATAGGTTTTTTATTTAATACCCAAAGAACTTTATAAAATTTTTAAAACTTATTGCCTCTCAAGTGAATGTGTCCATCAACTCAAACTTCATAAATCTAGTACTACAAATTCTCGAGTAGATTATCATTTTTAATTTTGTTGCTTTCCAACAACGTTAACTAACAATTAGTTGGTTATAACAAATGAACTTTTATAGACTGTAATAGGAGCACTTCCTTAAAGCAGAACTAAAACGATTAAATGTATTACTAAATGAAACCAAACCTAAGCAATAAACGAGAGAAGTTTAACCAATAGGTAAAACCATTTTCAATGTTATTATATGGAACTTATAATCAGGAAATTATCACAGTTTTTCTAGTGCATTTGTTCTTAGTCACGGATAAATCTTTCAATATTTATTACTTCTAATCTATCTTATCTTAACTTCCTTACAATTTATAGTTGATGTTTCTTTTAAGAGGTTTATGGAGCTTAAAACCATAAACCAAGATAATAAAGCGCAAGTGACATTGATTAAGCCGTACTCTGCACAGTTCAATCAGTGACACCACAAGAATGGGGATCGAGTGGAACCCCATGGGTAGCCAAAGAAGAGATAGACCAGAACAGGCCTGGAGAAGACAAACGGAAAAAGTTAAAGAGAATTTAAACTATTAGCTAATAGACGTTCTGAATGAAAATATTTTATGGCGGAGAAGACAAAAGGATATAGAAGTGTCACGTATGCAGAAAAGTTAAAAAGAATTGAAACTATTAGCTAATAGCCGTTCTGAATGAAAATATTTTGTTGCATCCCTATGTTACTCTTAGGAGTTAAAGGAACTTATATATTTATATATATATATATATATATATGTAGTTATTTTCTTTGAAAATAAAAATGCAATATTTTTCGACACTCTTTTATTTAATTTAACTTAATTTAATTCTTTTATTTAATTTAACTTAATTTAATTTAATTTAATTTATTTAACTTTTATTTAATTAAAAAAATACTTCTTTAATAATAATTTCTCAAAAACTTATCGACTTCTCCAAAAAACGCGTGTCTTCACCAAAAAAAATCTCTTTTCTTCTGTCTTTTCTATTTTGTTTTTCGTTTTTGTTTTGATTGATTTAACTCTTTTTGCTCACGTTCGTTCGTTCGTTTTTCGTAATCATTACGATTTTTGCTGCCTTATCT
>NW_024034938.1:0-4774 GCF_002237135.1 Teleopsis dalmanni | reverse complement strand
AGATTCTAGATTCGAATCCAGATTTGCTTTCAATCTGTAATATTTTGCTCAGATTTTGTGGTCCAATCAAACATGGTTAAGGTAATCCTTAAACACTGTTAATTTCAGAATGATTTTAGTAATCTAGTAAATAGTCCAGAGTGTTATACCTTTTACTCAAGATTAACTAATCAAAACTGTAAACTGTACTAAAAGTAAATCTCGGTTGAAAAAGTTGCTCTAGATTTTCCAATCGAAAACGACTATAATATAATTTACTAAAAATTAAAAATAATACTAAGTTAATAGTTAAGCTTAGCTCTGCGTCATTATTCTAATTTTAATGATTTAAAAAAAATTAAATTAGTTAAAAATTAATATCAATTAAAGTGAATTAAATTATTAAAAGTAGATGCTAATGTTTTTTGCAAAGAATTTCCGCATGGAGTACATGCTTGATATAGTTTGCTCTGTATCTGTTCCATTTATGTAGGAGTAAAACTTAATATTTAATATGTGGTATTCATTAAATAAATTAAAATTTTATTAAAATATAAAAATATGTATATTATATATGTTTACAATTCACTGTCATAGTCAACCAACTTTAAACAATGCATCTCAGATAAGTTGAACGAACGGCATTTAATTACACAAATTGATATCTTGTCAGATGTACTACGTTTTGTTTTTTTGCTATTTTGCTATTAAAATAAAATGTGTGGAAAAAAGTATGAAATTGAAAACGATAAGAAAAATATGAGACTGTTGTAATTTAATTTGAAAAGTAAAAACTTTTACTTTGTAAGCACTTCACTCATTATTTCACGCAAACAAAAGCAGCAACCGCCTTCAAACTCTGGAAGAGAAACTGATCGTCGGATTGCATTTTCCATTGAAGAAATACACGAACTTAGCATTTTTTTTAGTTTATTGCTCCACTTTTGTGTGTTTCGTAGTAGTAGCAAAAAAATTGATCGGCAGACCCGCCACGTTGTTTGGACGGTTAGAGCGCCTGATCACCGATCACCGATCTCTCAACATAAACTCAACACAATGGGCTGAAAGCTAAGAATGACGTGACACACCACGGAATCATCGAACGTGATTTACAATTTAATAATAGTTTTATTTATTATTCATTTTTTTAATGTTTGAATGATTCGTTGCTGCGTTACGGAGTGAAGAGTGAAGGAGTGAGTTTCTCTAACCTGTGGTGTTGTGCTTTTTAATCAAAGCCGCTCGATCGCCAGTAACAATTACTTTCAAATTCTTCGGTCTAATGTACTGAAACAGTTTTATAGCGAATTCCGATGGGGAGGGCGTTTTCAGGTTGGAGCTGTCTGTTGAATTGTTATGAAATCGTTAGTAAATTCATATATTTTTTTTACAAAAATTGTATAAAATATTTTCCGCTTTAATATTGACTGCTATAGTTTAGAGTTTTGTAATAGTTAGTCTGGGTTTGTTTATACATTTGCCAACCGAATCTGATAAAACTGTAAAATGAAATGCCTTTTTTTTAAATGAGTAGAAAATATATTTCTAAATTCAAAGTATTCACAGAAATCCAAAGTATATCTATTGGACGATAAAAGAAAAGTTAAAGAATAAATAATAATTTAAACAATCATTAAAAAAATTAAGATTTGTCATGTCAGTTCAGAGTTACGTGATCATGTAAAGATCTTTTATTATACTTTCATAGATCTATGTATATTTGGAATAGAAATAAGCTTTTACTGATTTCATGGTAAGTAGTAGCGAAGTAAATTATGTCCACGCTGAAGAAATATCATAGATTAGAATGCTCAGTGCCCATGGATACTCAATTGAATAATATTGACATCCAATCGTAGATACTTATTGAATGGGGCTGTCATTCAGTCATTAAAGCTATAGTCCAATAGCTTGTAGATAGGTGCGTTACATCTCTTTACTATCTCGTTTACTATCTCTTTGTTAAACAATATATATGCTATAATATAATTGTTTGTTATAATTCCCAAGAATTTATAAAGGTTATGTGAAGGCTATTAGTTTTGTGACTATTATCAGTAATGAGATTCCAGACATATTCATTATTTTGTTGAAATATTGTATAAATATATTAAAAATATATATATTCATACTCAAAAATATATATACAAATATATATTCATATTACAAAGTATACTTAATTCCATTTTTTTTGGTTTCATACTTAACTTAGAAAGCATGGCAACAAACAATAATATTTTGGTATTAACTAATAATAATCCAATCACGTACTCCTAAATTTCATTAAATAATTATTATAATTATTATTATAAATAATTATTATTATAAATAATAATTAAATAATTATTATCTGATATTATTACTATTAAGTTGAGAGATTTAGCACAGTGATCTAGGAATCTGTTGTGTCTCCTTCATAGATTCAGAATATTTCTCAAAGTCATCGATTAAATTATTTACCGAGTCTTATTTGTGCATCCAATATAAGCAGTGTTGTATTTATTAAATGAAAAAATTAAGGCTTAGTTTAAGTTTTTAAGCAGAGTATATTTATATCTAAATAAATATTTTTACACATATTTTTACGCATGTATATATATTAAACTACTATTAAATATGATTATTATCAACTTAATGAACTGATAAAGCACTGCCAAAAAAGTATTTTTCAGTATATTTCTAATTCAGGTTAAGCCACTGAATATAAAATATTCACCCTGATATTTCTTTCTTTTAGGGTTAATCAGTGACCTTTCCTGTCCCAGATCAAGGCTAGACAGTTACAGAGAATGTCTTTTCTGCTTCTAAGCAGAGTCGACAATCTATCCCTTCGCATAGACCCATTTCGTTAAGGTGATAACGCAGTCTGTGGTGACCCGTTAAATATCTCGCCTTAACTTTGTTCTGCTGAGGAAGAATACCTTACCGTTACTGTAGGGACGAACCTTAGCTCTTTAGTCTGACGGTTACCTGGAATATCACTCCAGTAGCGACTTTTTTCGGTTGAAAACCATTTTCAATTAGAGACCTAGTTGTAGACCAACTTCATTCACAATATGGCATTTTAAAAAATAAAGTTCACATTACAATACCAAATTTATAATATTTTATTTGGATAAAGTACATTCAAAACCCTCAAGTAATATTTTAATGGTCATACATTTACCTAAATTTCTTCGTTTAAAATTAATTCCAATAAACTCGTAGCTAAATTTTAAAACCAACTATTTTCAAGGTACATTCAAGGTACATTCTTATATGTATTTAAGAAAAAATACATTATATCCCTAAATTTTTACCAAGCTTGACCTTTTTAGTATTTGTGTATACTATATAACTAAAAACGTTCTACGCAATTTTATTTTACTATTTAAAAATATTATAAATCTTTCTTTTTTGTAAATTATAATTTTCGTTTATAATCCAATTTAGAATAAATCCTTATTTTATGTGGCCATAATACCACATTCATGCACTCATCTAAGCGGATGATACGTCTAATTAGCAGGCAAAGATTAAAATAAATGGAAAATATTATGTACGAATTTTCGAAATAGCTTTGAGTTTCCGGATAATAAAAATAATTGTCATATCGTTTTCATGGTTGCTTGTTTATTCCAAGGTCAGTTATTGGTGTTTTTTTCCACAAACTCTTAATTCACATTTGACGTACCTAAAAACTGTGGGTGTGCGTACACATTGATGCCAAAAATACTTTCAGAGACGAGCCCACCTGGTTCATATTACATCGTTACATACTCGTGCAGGCGAACTTGGATAACACCGGCAAAATGCCAACTTTAAGCTCCACAGCACTGCACTTTGTAGACTGAAAAACTAGTTTCATTTTTTTACGTTCTCTTTGGATTTTGTGAGCTACAATTTATTTTGATATCTTCAGTTTTGAGGTTTGATATATTTAAAGATGAATATAGTATATAGTATATAAATCCGTTAAAGCAGTGAGGTTTAACGCATAAAAGTATATTGTTTTACTTTGGAATTATATTTTTCAGTTTAATTTCATTTTTAATTTTATATATAATTGAAATATATTATGTATTAATATGTATAGTATATTAAAATTTAGAGATTAAAATTATGTTAGTCAATAATTTATATAAGGATAGTTTTAAAAGAAAGTAATGCTTTTAAATTTTATTATTTTTTGTTTCGAAATAATATCCTCTAAACCAAATCCATATCACTTTTATAGTAATCATCAGTTCATCTACGTCTCAGAATCATACCTTTTCTTCCCCATTCAACACCATTCCTTGTCTCTCAACGAATCACAAATCTATACGTCAGTATGTACATATAATATATATACAGGCTTGTTTTATAAGTTTTAATCCAACATGTTCCAACATCCAAGAAAGTAATTCAAAAAATTATTTCTTTATCCAATATGAAGTGTACTTCTAAGTACTTCGTTTGTTTATACATTAGCGCTGTTGAGAATGCTTTTATTCTCAAGTTTCTATCAATTTGTATTTGTATACCGGAATTCCACCAAGCACATGTAACTTGTTGGACGGTATATTTGTATACTTTTTATATTCTTGAAGATACCACCGAGCACATAAACCCGTTGGTAATTTTATGAAAAGAAGATAAGTTCTATTCAAATTTGTATCATCGAATACGCTTTATTAAAAGAATTGATTTATTTATATACATTTTTCTTATAATAATTACTTACTAAAACTTATTACGTACAATAATTTACTGACCCAATTTAAAACAATAATTAATATCAAGAAAAAAATATTACTTATAATGACACATAAAA
>NW_024034937.1:0-4775 GCF_002237135.1 Teleopsis dalmanni | reverse complement strand
AAATTTATTAATTTTTTCTCTTGCTATTAATATTAATGCACAAATTCAAAATCTTAATAAAATCAATCCATAAGAAATTATATCACATCATAAAAAACAAGAAATACTTGCGAAATAAATACGATAAATATTAAATAAAATTAATAAAAATATAATTAAAAATAATATATTTTGAACCATTCAAAATATATTATTAAAAAACAAAAAGAAATTAAAAATAAAACAAAAAAAAAAATTTAATATTATAAAATTCTAAATGATTGAATATAATCATTTCCATGAGTCCGAATTATAGAAACCAAAATAGAAATCCCTAAAGCCCCTTCACGTACTCTAAATGTTGAATATATTATTATAAAATAATTTCTATAATCTATTATATTTATATAACTATATAAAAAAAAATTAATTATTAAAATAATAAATTCTAAACTTAATAATATAGATAATAAATGTTTCCGATTAGAAATTCGATTAGAAATAGAAAAATTTCTTATTAATACTATTATACAACAAAATAATCAAAAATAAATGATCACTTTTTAAGTTTTAATAGTTTAACAAAAACATTGGTCTTGTAATTCACAAAAATAAGATTAATCTTTTAAAACTCTCAAGAAAAAAGAAATTCTTTATCATAAAAATTCCCAAAATTTATATTTTATTTAAGGTATTTCTTGAAGTTTTTCGTCTATTATTATTAACTTTAATATTAATTTCAAGTATTATGCTCTTATTTTTAAATCATCCATTATCAATAGGTTTAATATTATTAATTCAGACAATTTTAATTTCAATTATTTCAGGATTAATTTCAAAAACATTTTGATTTGGTTATATTTCATTTTTAATTTTTTTAGGAGGAATAATAGTTTTATTTATTTATATGTCACGGTAATTGCTTCAAATGAGATATTTTCATTTTCAATTAATTTCATTAATTATAAGAATTTTATTTTTATGGATTTTTATATATTAACTTATATATTTTATATATTTTATTAACTTGAATTGGAGCTCGAACCGTTGAAGAACCGTATGTTATAATTGGACATATTTTAACAATTATTTATTTTTTATACATTTTAATTAATTCCTTAATTAATAGATGATGAGATAATATATTAAACTAAAATTTAAGTTAATGAGCTTGAAATAAGCATATATTTTGAAAATATAAGATAGAATTAAAATTTTCTATTAACTTTACTAAAAATAATTCATATAAATAAATATATTTTTAACCCAATTATAAATTATAAAAAATTTAATGAATATGGCAAATAACATTTTCATGATAAATATATTAATTTATCATATCGAAACCGAGGCAGAGTTCCTCGAACCCAAATAAATAAAAATGAAATACCATAAATACTAATTGAAAAAAAAATAATAAAATAAATAAATTACACCCTAAAAACATTACACAAAATAACATTCTTATTAATAAAATACTTGCATATTTAGCTAAAAGAATTAATGCAAACCCTCCTCTTCTATATTCTACATTAAATCCAGACACTAATTCAGATTCTCCTTCTGCAAAATCAAATGGAGTACAGTTAATTTCAGCTAAACAAATTCTTAATCAAATAAAATCTGTAGGAAATAAAAAAAACAAAAAACCACATATACATATACCACATATTGAAATTTAATAAAATCAATTATATTATATCCTCCAATTACAAAAATAAAAGATAACAAAATTAAAGCTAATCTCACTTCATAAGAAATAGTTTGACCAACAGCTTTTAAGCCTCCAAATAATGAGTAATTAGAATTTCTTGATCAACCTGCAATTATTACAGTATAAAATCCTATTCTTGTATTTCTTAAAAAAAATAATAAACTTAAATTAAATCTATTAAATTTTCTTAATATAGGTATACATATTCACACTAATAAAAATGAAAATAATGAAAAAATAAGAGCATAATAATAAGAAATATAATTTGATATTAATGGATAAGTTTGTTCCTTAGCAAATAATTTAATTGCATCACTAAAAGGTTGAATTATTTCAATAAATCCAACTGTATTTGGACCTTTACGAATTTGAATATATCCTAAAACTTAACACTCTAATAAAGTCTAAAAAGCTACACCCACTAAAACACAAATAATTAATAATAAACTTCTTAATAAAGATAAAAAAAAAATTCATTTAAAAACAAGGAATATTTACAATTTTTAAATTATATAAATAAATTCTAAATTTATTGCACTAATCTCCCAAAATAGTAATTAAATTAATTCATTAAATAAATTTCTTAAAAATAAATATTAATTCCTTTCGTACTAAAATATTTTGTTTATCAAAAATAGAAACCAACCTGGCTTATACCGGTTTGAACTCAGATCATGTAAGAATAAAAAGTCGAACAGACTTAATATTTAAACTTATACATTTAAATATGAATCTTAATCCAACATCGTGGTCGCAAACTTTTTTATCGATAAGAACTCTTTGCTTTTATCCCTAATGTAACTCAATTTTTTAATCACTAATAATGGATCACTTAATCATAAATAAATGATAAAAATTATAAAAAGTTATTTAAATTTTAATATCACCCCAATAAAATTAATTAATAAATTTATAATAAAAAAAATCAAAATAAATCAAAAACTATTTAATAATCAAGATTTATAGGGTCTTCTCGTCTTTTGAATATATTTTAGGTTTTTAAATAAAAAATAAAACTCTATTAAAATTTTAAATAAAACAGTCTATATCTCGTCTAACCATTCATTCCAGCCTTCAATTAAAAGACTAATGATTATGCTACCTTTGCACAGTTAATATACTGCGGCCTTTTAAATTTTTCAATTTTCAGGTTAAACTTTAAATAAAATACAAAAAGAGATGTTTTTGGTTAACAGGCGAATATAAGATTTGACGAATTCTTTTCAAGTTTTATTATTTAAACATACTAATATACTAATTTTATCATTATTATTTAATAAATTAAATCATAAATAAAACTTTAATATATACTTAAAATATAATAAATATTTGGTATTAAAAAATAAATTATAAAAAATTTTTTAATAATTGCTAATTCTAAGAATACAATTAATTAAAATACAAAAAATTTATATTAATTTATTTTATAGCTTATCCCATTCAATATTAAATTAATTATTTACATAAATAAATTAAATAATAATTAATTCTAAATTAAATTTATTTCTTAAAAAACTAGATACCATATAAAACGAAAAACATTTCATTTCTAAATATTTATTAAAAATAATATTATTACATCAACTTTTATAAATTTTTAACTAAATTTTTATAAATTTTAAATAAATACACAAGGCACAATAATTAAAATTTTCTTTTGACACAAAAATTTTTCAACATATTTTAATTTTATTCTTCAATATTAATTCACTATAATAAAAAATACTTTTTTAATAAGTTCTGCTAAAAATTATAAATTTATAATTATTTTTAATATTTAATTTTTAAGAATAAAGTAATTAATAAATAAATTTAGATCAATTCATAATGATTTACACAAAAATCCTTCCAATGTAAATGAAATACTTTATTAACTAAGCTTTAAATTGTCATTCTAGATACACTTTCCAGTACATCTACTATGTTACGACTTATCTTATTTTAAAATAAGAGCGACGGCCGATATGTACATATTTTAGAGGTAAAATCAATTTATTTGTCTTTATAAATTAACTTCCAATTCCACTTTTAATTAATTTTTCATATTAATATTCATATAAATACTATTAATGTAACTCATCTCTACTTAAATATAAGCTGAAATAAAATTTATCTATAAATTTAAGAAAATTATTACTCTTTTAAAATATTCTGATAACGATAGATTACAGTATATGAACCGATTGCAAATTTAAGTAAGGTTCAACGTGGATTATCAATTATAGGACAAGCTCCTTTGAATAGACTAAACTACCGCCAAATTTTTTAATTTTCAAGAACATAACTATTACTACTTAAAAACCTAAATTCTACATTTTTAATAATAGGGTATCTAATCCTAGTTTATATCAAACATTTTTTAGCTTCAATTAAATTTAAATAAATTTTTAATTAACTTATAATTTCACCTAATAAATTAATTTTAAATTTAACATAAATAATTTCGTTAATTTTAAAATAAAACATTTATATTATTTGTTTAACCGCAACTGCTGGCACAAATTTTGTTAATATTATATTTATAACTAATTCCTAATTTCTTAAATTATTAATATCAATTACTACGATTAAGTAAATTTAAAAAATTTCTTATATTAATTTAAAACCACACAAAAATTTATATGTAAAATTAATTTTAAACAATCTTATAAGCTAAAATAAAACTTTATAATAATTGCCAAAAATTTTATATATATCATAAGTTTATTAATTTATTTTCGTAAAATAATAAAATTTAATATAAATATATAAATTAAATAATTTATTTTTGATCCATATAAATAATTCTTTCTTCACATTTTTGCTCCTTTAATAATATTTACATAAATTTTATATATCATAATTTTATTATCCATTTTTTAATAAATAATAAAATTTAATAAATATCCATAAACTAAATAAAATATTTATTAATCCATAAAAATAATTCTTTCCTCACATCTTTGCCCCCTTTAATACATATTTACAAAAATTTTAAATGAAAAATAATTTTATTATCCATTTTTTAATAAATAATAAAATTTAATAAATATCCATAAACTAAATAAAATATTTATTAATCCATAAAAATAATTCTTTCCTC
>NW_024034936.1:0-4777 GCF_002237135.1 Teleopsis dalmanni | reverse complement strand
CTCTCTTTTATGTATTTCATGACTTCAGTTTCTCACACGAGCTTGAGCTACTCACTTTTGTAAGCCAAGCTCTGAAGTATCGCTGTTAAAAGATGAGATTGGTTTGTAGTAAGTTAAGAGTGTTTCTTTGTGATATGCTATCTTTTTAGAGACATATAATAGACATAGAGACATATTTTCTTCAATTGACCACAAGTCCACAAGTTTTGCTCATTTTGTACTTGTATTTATTCACCTGATACTATCTGTTATTATTACTTCATAATAATAAAATGTTTAAGGAGTTAAGAGAGAACAACATTAAGAGTAATTTTTTAAGATTATAACTTATCACCACTATAATATGTATATAGCATTATCAGTTACTATATATATCTTTTCCTGGGTGTATATTCTGTTTGTTCTCACTAATACAATATTATTCGTATTATTTAGCAACTTTTTAATACAGCTGACAAGCTTCAGCTACTTTCTTTTGCATTCTTTCGTTATTATTACTTATTCTTTGGAATTCTACTTGCTACGGGGACGCGTGCCATGCAGTCCAAACAAAATAATGGTTGCCGTCGTTTTTGTTGCTTTCGTAATCTTTTTCATATGGACTTCATAATATTGATACCAGTTTTTGTTGATTCTTGGAAAATTACAGCTATTTTTAATTCATAAAAAAATACTTTTACAAAAAGAATAAAAAGAATGATTTGTGTGACATTTTGTGGTTTTTAATTTTTTTTCCAAATCTAAACAGATTAATTCAAATTTAGATTAACTAGTTTTTTTTTTAATTTAAGTTGTTAAAAAAAATAATTAATATTTAATTAAATAATATTATTTAATATAAATAATATTATTTAATATAAATAATATTATTTAATATAAATAATATTATTTAAAATAAATAATATTATTAAAAATAATAATTTAAAATATTTGTTTAAAATATTAAATTAAAATAATAATAATATTTAATAATAAAAAAATTGAGAGTTTAGTTTAGAAGCAACAATGCAAATACAAAAATAATGTGCAGAAAAAAAACATCGTTGTTGTTTACTTATTTACTATAGGAGTTAATAATATGTAAGCACAAAATTAATTAAGTGGGTAATACTATACATTATGAGTAAATTACTAAAAATTGGAGTTTTGTAAACTAATTATTGATTTGAAGCATAATTATTTGTATGAAGACAAATAATAATAAAGTAGGAGCTTAGTAATGAGAACCTTTTCAATGCCTGAATTAATTGAATTATTTAATGGTTATAAGATTTTATTTTTGTTTAGTAAACTTTCTTTTAGGCACAACTATCTGAGTTGTTTATTAACTTAAGATCTCCATTCAATTAATATTTATCAGATAGAAATGAAATATAAAACTTAAAGACCTTATCCGTTTCATTAAAGCAATAAAACGGTATTTTTATCCAATTCAGGTTCACCTAGAACAGCTAGAGAGGTATCTGTTTGCAATAGGCCTACATAGTGCACTTAAGTGAGCGGAGTTTTTTTCTAAGACAGCACGCCATAGGTAATATCTAACTTTTCTAACTTTTATTTATATTTATTTTTATATCCGCATACACAAAATAACAATAACATAATGGACTACACATTTGTAATTTCAAAAGAGCAAATATATAGACTTCATTTGAATTGCACCACAAAAATGAATTACATCAAACGATTTTTATGTCACTCAATATCTGCAGTCGAACAGTCAGACCCAAAGCACATTTACAGCAAAACAAAGCACGTGCACCCTGTCTAGTCTGCATACGCTTCTAGCATATTTTCTAAGGCGGCATTAAAGACCCGGTGCTGCAAGTATATACCCGACCTTAGTATTCTTTTCAACTCAAGTGCTTACATTTGGGAAAAAATGAAGAGAATAAAAGTACTGCTAAATTTATAAACTTCTTTAGAAAACTTTACATAGAAACATTTTTGATGGAAAATAGAAAAGAAATGAAAAAATAAAAGTGTAGCCAAAATAAAAAGAGAGTTTATATTTAAAAAATCTTTCATAAAACGTTTTTGATATTAAAAACAATATTAACTCTGATATAAACTGATATAATAATAAATATTGGAACTGTAAAGTATATATACTATCTCTACACTAATTTTCCTAATGACCAATTCATTTCAGTTATTAAGACATATAAATTGAGTTTTGAATTTTACGTATTTATATAGTTACATATATTTTTTAAATAGCTAAAACAGTGTTACAAAGGTTAACTTTACTAAAACAATAATCCAATGTTATTGGTTTTAAGTTACTTTAAATATAATGTTTAATTTAATTTCAATTTTGTTATACAAAAATATATAAGAAATCGTTTTTTTAAAGCACAACAAAAAAGCCAGATAAATGCAGTAAGCTTAACCCTTAACATTCGAGCAGCTTTAGTTCTACCCTCATTAGTGCAAATCCACTAGTCATTAGAAACTGTAACTTGGTTATTGTACAATGCACATTAATTAAGCGGGTAAAACCGAAGCCATACAGTAGTTACAGTAAATATTTTAAATGAACAGAATAAAAAAGATACACAATACTGCACCAAACAAATGAGGTTAATAACATTTTAAAACGATTTGACGACGCATTTTAATGCATTTTTTATTTTATGTTAAAGTATATATCAAAAAAAAAGAAGCTTAAAATGCTAACTTGAAAGCTGAAAGCCAGTATTCCTAGGTTTTGATTTTTCTTCTATTTGAAAAAGAAAAATAGACAATAAAGGAAACTAAGATACAAATTGTCAGCTATCAGAAATCATCTTTGAAAAGAAAATTTTACGGTAAATTAATTTTAAAGAGTAAAAAGTTAAAATCATAAACTACACAGCTTTTTATCAAAGACAAGATAAATTTATAATAGTAAAGATACATTTGAAAGAAAAAATTTAAAAGCAATTAAAGTATAATTGAACGTAATGGAAAGTTTACAAAGATGTTGTTAAGTGTTAGGAAGTAGCACCAACAACAAATGGTTATGCTAACAAACAATGTTGCTGAAGTTTTCACAGTAAATTTACTTTATCGCAAAATTAGTTTTGGTTGTGCGAAATAGTTAATAATTTTTTTACTTTTTTTTTAAATAATAACTAAACAAGTGAAATTGAGATTGTTATACAAATTTTATAATTTTAAATACATTAATTATGCTACTTCAAAAAACAAAATTATTGTTCAAGCTTTTCTGTTTGCTAATTTTCCTTTTTCAAATTGCTTCATAATAAAAATATTATTAGCTATAATTACTTATTAAATAAACTACTTAACGTTTATTTTAAAAAAATAAAAATTATAATACATAAAATACATAAATACGACTACAGTCAAACGAGGTTAACGGAACCAGCAAAACTTATATTATAGAAGAACTAGAAGACATTTTTTTGACCTTCTTGTATTTCACATAGACCTACGTAACTATTATAAAAATATATTCAATGCATATTTATTCACACTAACATTAAAAAAATGGTAAACATTCGACCTGTAAATTTTTTTAAGTGAGAAAATTCGAAAATCCAGTACGAGATACATAGACCGACTATGGCGGCATCCAAATAAACTAGCTATAAACTAGCTGGCCTTCTGAATAACACAGCCAATCTGCAAGGAGGTTTTTAATCTACCTGAAATAAAGTAATTATAAGAGTCATTTATAAGTACAATAGCTCATCTCTATGGATATCAATTATTTTATATTAAAAAAATTGCTTGTAAATGAAAAAAAAACTAATAAATCGATTTTATCAACCTTAATAACATCATTAGGACTATAGTCCCCTGTTAATAAAATTTGATGAAGCATATTTGACAAAATTGACAGCAGTCTCTAAACTCAAACTACAATGAATACAATATCTCTAATGAATTGATATATAAAAATCACTAAAATTATCTTAAAAATCATGAAGTTTACCATCAAACAACTATTCATTCAGCTATAAACTGAATTAAAAAATTTATGAATTTTTTAATAAAAAAATAATATCCTTCAATAAAACTACACAGTACTC
Organism: Teleopsis dalmanni; assembly: GCF_002237135.1. Classification (NCBI taxonomy): domain Eukaryota; kingdom Metazoa; phylum Arthropoda; class Insecta; order Diptera; family Diopsidae; genus Teleopsis; species Teleopsis dalmanni. The sequence continues at coordinate 737 of NW_024034936.1, read as the reverse complement.
ACTTACGACTGACATTTTGTTTTCAGCAGACAATCATCTGAAGGCACTCATCATTACTCACAACGGCTATTGACATTTCACCTCTCACTAAAGGCAAACAAACCAGCAGGTTTCCATAATAACAGGGAAACAATAAGGGCTATAAAAGTAGCTTTACTTTCTGGTATTACAAAACTACGTCTATAAAACATGCACAAACTAATAATAATAGTAATAGAAATACAAACCTCAAAACATAACCGGACAGACTAAAACTTTGAGGGAATACATTATACTCTGAACTAATGTGTAATACAAAATAAGTGAAGGACTACACTATAGGGCTATACTCCAATAAAGCACTAATTTCTCAATTTTTATATATTCTACAGTGCACAATGGTAAAAAGGACTATGAATATAGTTTAGAAGCATGTGTATTAGGCAGACACTATATTCCATAAGTACAACAGTTCATTGTTTCAAAATATTGACATATTATTATGGAACATCCGTTTATTGATGTCATTACGAATAAATAGTCTATTGTAAACCTATGTTTGTGTATGTGAATAACAATAAATACTGAAGTTATCTAAGAAGTAAATTAAATACTTTTCTGCACTGAAGGTAAAAAGAAATATGACTCGATGAAATAAGTTCAATAGTTTAGTTTTTTTAATTAAAATGGATTTGGAAAATTCATTGAAGAGTACATAATAGATTTCTAAATCAAGGTACCAAATTAAACATAATATT
>NW_024034935.1:0-4781 GCF_002237135.1 Teleopsis dalmanni | reverse complement strand
CTTCATCTTAATAGATGGACAGAGTTGAGCACTTGTAGACAGACCAAACTCATGTTGCCGAAATCGTGGGCCACGGAAGCGATAAAAATGCTTAGCTATCCGCGGAGCACCCTAAGTTGACTGACCTCACTAATTACTGCAAATGGCAACTTCAAGTACCACCTCAAAAAATAACTCTTGCTGAGGACGACACTTGCAGACTATGTCTAGAAGAAAAGGAGACAGTAGTGCATATATTATGCCAATGCCCAACACTGACAAGTAGGAGGGGGACTGTCTTGGGGGCACCATTGGGTTGGTGATGACTTGGCAGGAAACCTCAAGCTAAATGAGCTGCTTGCATTAACAAAAGAGTTATGCGAACGGAAACTACACCAGTTTTAACTCAATAACGACATCCGAGAATCGAACTCCAATAATGCTGTATAGCTAAACTAGTTGTATAATTCAATATTCAACATTCAATAATGTTATGTCTCAACTATAATGTTATGTCCAATATCCCAAACGTCCACGTTACATATCAAATGTAAATATCCGAACACTGTTTTCAATAATAACTTTTTAAGAAAAAACTCCACACTCATTTTTTTTATAATATTAGTCCATATTTTTATTACTTATTCACAACTTATAATTTTTAGTCTTCAATTATAGTTGAATTTATACACCATAACTATTATTACAATTTTACTGTTTTTATATAAATTACAAATTGTATAAAATTATACTGCATTATTTTATATTTTATTTACTTCATTGCTCATCTTATGTTCAATTTTTCATCTTATTAATTTGTTCTTGATCATGTTCATCTTACATCAAAGGTAATATATGATTAAATTTGTCTATGATTATGTTAGTCTTATGTCCACCTTTTAATATTATTCATTTTAACATATCTTTCAACTCAATAATTACATTCGAAGTTCGAAAACAACGGAATTATTAAGTGTAGATTTGCATTACGAATGCAAATCCAATTAAAAAAGTGGAAAAGTATGCTAATCAGTGCATTTATATATTGTGATTAAATACAAACATTTGCCGCTTTTATAAAAACTAGGGTCGCCAGTGGTCGAAATTCGACCAATAGAAAATACAATTTATTTATTTTAATAGTAAATAAATTTTATTGATGAATTTGATTAAAATATGAACAAAATCTAAAGAAAGTTGTAGAAAACAATTTAAAAAATAAATTAAAATTTATAATTTCATCTCGTGCAAAATTATTTGTTGTGTTTCTGGTTTTGGCTTAATTCTTCCTTGTATTAGCAATCCAATCAAATCGTTTAATTTAAATTTGTCGTCATATGTGACCACATATGCACCTGCGAAAAAAGAAAATAATTAGTATAAAATATGAAATATGATGAATTGTTTGAATGAAATACCGATAAAGTTTCGAACTGATGCTCCATTTTGAAATCTTTTCAACAAATAAATTATCTTAACATCTGCTCCGTACATTTGTTCTTCAGGTGATATCGGAAAGTTATCAGTATAGGAATCAGCAATTTTGTAGAACAGCACCTTTTTCTAAAGAAATTCGAAATTCTGACGCAATTTATTGCGTCAATTTATTGCATAATTTCGACAATGCGACTTTGTACAACATCTCGCTCCCGTGTTAATTATCAAACAAATTCCTATACTCTGCCATCACGAAATCAAATCGCGGTATGCAGTGAAGGCAAGAAACAAAGAAATGAAATTGGCAAATGAACGAATGAAAAAAATTAAATATTGAAAAACATTCAAACTGAATGAAATCTAAAATGATAATAATGCATAATAATAATTCTATATTTTATATCACGAAGTTCTCAAAACTTCAGTGTAAACAATATTTTTTGTAAAAACCCTTTCATCATTAGCCAAATGACCTTGTCCACCTTCATTACTGACATAAAATTTAAGTCCGTCAAATGATCTAACTCAACTGGCTGCAACGTAAAGTTGACCATGCGAAAAAAAAGTCTCCTCAACAATATTCCAACTCTATTAAATGTCTGTCCTTGGGATTTGTTAATTGTCATAGCAAATGCGCTGATGACTGTGGAAACTGTGTTCTTTGAAAATTAAATGGCAGTGCAGTCCCTGAATACGTCAAGTGTATGCGTGGAATCAAACCACGTTTTCCGCGAGCAACTCCAGTGAGTACTTCACAATCTATTGTGTTATTATGCATTGCTTTGACTCGCATTCTCGTCCCATTCACTAATGCTTGCTTCGTATTTAAATTTCGAATTAACAAAACTATCGCATTAATCTTGAGCTCCAACTTATGTGGTGGCAAACCACTTACAATCAAAGTATTCAAAAATTCTACTGGATAGTTGCACACCTCACTGTTATCCTCGCAAATAATTCTGTCAAAACTGTAGTAAACCTTTTCTTCACCAGCGATGCGATTCAATACATCGTTATTGATAAGTCCACAATCTTCATTAGTTGGAGCTAACACAACTGACTTCAACATTCTATCTGATAAAATGGTTTCATTAATATCTCCAAAAATATCATGTACTGTGTTAGATTCAACACCTATCAAATTTGCTGGAATTTCTACTAAATCTTCACCATTGCCAATTCTCTTTAGAAATTGAACGAATTCCAACTCTTCGGGGAGTGCTCTCATATTTTGAGTTAACGTTATATGATTGAAAAACGGGAATTCTGCCCAACTCGTAATACAATTTGCAATCATTACTGCTATTATAAATAATGCCGCCGAATTAATAAATCTGGCATAACTACTACTTTTTTTATTTTCGGAACTGTATTTTCCATCAGATTTATAGGCAGTTTAAAAACATTATGGAGTGTCTTTCCACCAATCAATAAAGTGGAAGCAATACCACTAAATGCACACGAAATACAGCGAAGATTAAGGGAATTTAATTTACGAATTATAGCCGTTTGTGTGAATGTTTTCCCACAACCTGCATGGGATGTCAAACAAAACACATTTGATCCTGTATCGTAATACTGAACTTCACGAATAACTTTATCAATAGTATCACGCTGTTCATTATTTGCGCAATCATAAAGCTCATTAAATAAACATTCTTCTACGAAAGGATCAAAAATATCGAGATCAGCAAATTCTGGCATTATTGTAGGTGTAGGCAAACCAAGTGACGTTCATGTAACATTATGTGTTAACAAAATATCCTCGATTTCCAATAATACTCTATTAAAAGAAACATCTACACTACAACCATCTCTAACGAAATCTTCGCTTAAATGATCTCTAAATTCCACCCAAAGCGCTAATGCATTTGCTGGAATATTGAAGGCACAATTAATCGCAAACAAATTACGCATTTGTTTTCCTGAGTTAAATGTCTTAGCTTCATTGAGAGAAACTCTCCGCTAGTTATAATTGGACGTAATTCCCCTAGCATGACATGCTTCGATAAATGTCCTATAAACCATTCCATTGAATGTACGCGCATCTTCATATGATTTTGGCCCTTTTACATGCAACAAAAGTAATCTTAAATGGAATTGCTCAATTTCTTTGGGAGACACCATATACATCCGAGTAATAATTTTATCTCCTCCTCGTTGTCTTTTTTGCCAAGATTTTCTACTATCAATCCAAACATAATGCAATGAAATTTCTATATACGTATATTGATTAGCAGATGAATCACTTTGATTCAATTGAAAGAAAGCTAATAGCTTCGTAAGCTTAGGATTTTCTACTGCTTGTCTTTCTTGGTCTTCGCGAAATATAATATTTTGTCTTTGTGTCAAAATAATGTCAAGACGAATTATAATATGAGACTGAAAATGCATAGGAAATTTATATATTCGCCACATAGCCTCAGTTGATCCCACATATCGACCATTCAAAAAATTTCTAACGTCATCTACTTCAACTTGTACTTGTTAGTCATTTTCGTTTGTGCTTTCACTTTGAATTAAAACAGTTGCACTATCAAAACCCTTATATACATATTTATATATGTACTTAATACTTTTGACGGAAGTGCACACCTCGACATTAATGTGACAATTATATTTTGCAAACAAATACGGGTTGTATGGAACGACATAACGATTATCTAAAGACTTTCCTCTAACATCAACGGAAACATTATTATCGCGCCGTCTATACAACGGATAACCATTAACTGATTCTTTCGTTAATTGTACAAAATCCTTTGGAAATTGTTTTGAACAGTTTCCATCTTGCATACATACAGAGCTTGGATTCAAAACACCGCATGGACCGTGCATCATGTGTTTGACAACAAATTCATGTAATTTTGGCTGCAAATTTTTATCCGGTATCTCTGCACAAACTATTTTATCAATATCAGCCGGCCCGACAATTTTGTCATTTTCACATAAAGTTATCAAACTGTGAGCATGAGGCAAACCTCTTTTTTGAAATTCGATTGTATATATAAGAGCCTCAACTTTGCCAAAAATATATTTATTCCAAATGTCAGAAATGAGTTCTTTTAACTTCGATTTAAATACACGCACAACTATTTCAGGCCTGAAATGAGATGATTCATTAGGATCAATATTATATACAATTTCCGCCCAATTCTTATTGCAAGTCATTGTAACAAAAAGCGATGGCTTGCCGAAGTACTGAACAATTGACATTGCATCTAAGTAATTTTGATACATGTTTCTCGGAGACCCAGTGAAGGATGAAGGCAAAATCACTTTACGACCTAAGCTACCATCTCCTACTTGATTCGTTTGCAAATAATCACTAATATTGTTATACACATCTGCCCTCAAATTTACTT
>NW_024034934.1:0-4783 GCF_002237135.1 Teleopsis dalmanni | reverse complement strand
AATAAATCCACTTTACATAAAAAATTTTACTAATCAAATGCAAATAAAATTATTATAATTTTTTAACACTTTATTTTTTGTATCTGTAAGTTTTTCCGCACTTAGTTTTTTACTGCCCGCAATACCGTTTTAAATTTTTTTTTTTAAATAGTATGCATATCGCATTCACAACATACGACACACGACAATACCGCACAAAAGCCAAATAGCAACTAAAATTCCTATGAAAGCAAAAATTTTCACTTGCTTATTCGCATTGCCTGCTGCGCTGACTTATTGCTTCGTATTCATTCATTCACAAAGTTCGTATTGATACTTCACTTCATTTCAATTGCCTGTCTGCCTGACTGCTGCTGCCTTTTGGCTTGCATATTACAACAGCAAAATTCAAGTTGCTGTTGTTGTTGGCACACGCCATACGCATTTAAAGCTACTGTTTACATATGCAAGCGTTGTTTGTTTTTGCAAACAAAATTTTGTTGTTGTCTAGAAGCATCATTTCTTAAAGCTTCTATTTTGCCGGCAAAAGTTTCTTTTGTTTTTGTGTTGTTCCTTTTCAACCTGCTAAGAAGAAAACGCAAAGCTTTGTTATCAACACAAAGTTGTATTTGGTATTTGGTTAAGCATTTCATTCGCATTTGTTGATCATACCATGATTGCATGAAATTTCTTTCAAATATTCAAAACATTTTTAATTTAAAATTATTATTATTATTTTCTAATTTTTAATTCAAATATGTTTTTGTGTTGTATATAATTGTAAATAATAATTTAATTTAAAAAGGCGCAAACATAAACATTTGGTACACCGTTAACCTCTTTCCTTGCTTTTAAAAACGCGTAAATTAATTCAATGTATTGTGACGTCTATCAATTTAAATTCTTAATGACCGATTCGAATAGCAAAGAAAGGCAAAGACAAAAATTTTTTATTTAATTTATTGAAATTTGGCTGACCATACAACGCTGTTTCGAGTATTGCCAAGTACTCTTCATCAGTGGTCTTTGGAAATAATCGAATTTTTATTTAATTAGTTTATAGTCCGTATATAATTTTGTTTGGACTGCAAGTGTCAGGCTTAGAACTCGTGCCTGTCAAATTAGAAGCGATGACTAATCGTGTTTATCCAAAACAAGCCAAGGCTGCACAAACTTTCAATGCTCAAGTTCCAGGTTTTATTGTCACTTATTTTTATTTAATTAGTGACACCAACCAAAGCACTTGCCGTGCTTTAAATTAGAACGAGCTTATAAACTACAGCTTTATTTTGGAAACACAAGTTCAACGAATTGAAAGTTAACTTTTGGGTTCGCCTATTCTTTATTTTTTCAAAGCTACTCTTTTTGTAGAAACATTTTGTAATGCATATTGTTTTACTTACTATATGTAAAGCGACCATTCTAGTGCTTTTTACAAAGAAGCTATGCTATGTTGTTCTACAAACCCGTTTTCGCGGTTTATGTAGGAAAAGCTGAACAATATTATATTTTAACATATTGTTCTTATTTTTTACAAGTCTAATTTTTGAATAAAGTGTTTGTGTTGCTGTAAAGCTAGACTTTCTTTGTATAGTGACAAAGAAGCTTTATTAAAATTTAGAGGGGTTTTTTGAATAGCAAAGAAAGAAATAAAGGACAAACACAAAAATTTATTTTAATTTTATTGAAGTTTGGCTGACCATACAACGCTGTTTCGAGTATTGCCAAGTACTTTTCATCAGTGGTCTTTGGAATAATCGAATTTTTATTTAATTAGTTTATAGTCCGTATATAATTTTGTTTGGACTGCAAGTGCCAGGCTTAGAACTCGTGCCTGTCAAATTAGAAGCGATGACTAATTGTGTTTAACCACAAGAAGCCAAGGCTGCACAAACTTTCAATGCTCAAGTTCCAGGTTTTATTGTCACTTATTTTTATTTAATTAGTGACATCAACCAAAGCACTTGCCGTGCTTTAAATTAGAACGAGCTTATAAACTACAGCTTTATTTTGGAAACACAAGTTAACGAATTGAAAGTTAACTTTAGGGTTCGCCTATTCTTTTTATTTTTTCAAAGCTACTCTTTTTTTGTAGAGACATTTTGTAATGCATATTGTTTTACTTACTATATGTAAAGCGACCATTCTGGTGCTTTTTACAAAGAAGCTATGCTATGTTATTCTACAAATCCGCTTTCGCGGTTAGGAAAAGTTGAACAATATTATATTTTAACATATTGTTCTTATTTTTCACAAGTCTAATTTTTGAATAAAGTATTTGTGTTGCTGTAAAGCTAGGCTTTCTTTGTATGGTGACAAAGAAGCTTTATTAAAATTTAGAGGGTTTTTGAATAGCAAAGAAAGAAATAAAGGACAAACACAAAAATTTATTTTAATTTTATTGAAGTTTGGCTGACCATACAACGCTGTTTCGAGTATTGCCAAGTACTCTTCATCAGTGGTCTTTGGAATAATCGAATTTTATTTAATTAGTTTATAGTCCGTATACAATTTGTTTGGACTGCAAGTGCCAGGCTTAGAACTCGTGCCTGTCAAATTAGAAGCGATGACTAATCGTGTTTATCCACAAGAAGCCAAGGCTGCACAAACTTTCAATGCTCAAGTTCCAGGTTTTATTGTCACTTATTTTTATTTAATTAGTGACAACAACCAACGCACTTGCCGTGCTTTTTAAATAAGAACGAGCTTATAAACTTCAGCTTTATTTTTAGAAACACAAGTTCAGCGAATTGAAAGTTTAACTTTTGGGTTTTGCCTATTTCTTTATTTCTTTTCAAAGCTACTCTTTTTGTAGAGACATTTTGTAATGCATATTGTTTTACTTACTATATGTAAAGCGACCATTTTGGTGCTTTTTACAAAGAAGCTATGCTATGTTATTCTACAAATCCGCTTTCGCGGTTAGGAAAAGTTGAACAATATTATATTTTAACATATTGTTCTTTACTTTTCACAAGCCTAATATTTGAATAAAGTATTAGTGTTGCTATAAAGCTACGCTTTCTTTGTATGGTGACAAAGAAGCTTTATTAAAATTTAGAGAGTTTTCGAATAACAAAGAAAGAAATAAAGGACAAACACAAAAATTTATTTTTAATTTTATTGAAGTTTGGCTGACCACACAACGCTGTTTCGAGTATTGCCAAGTACTCTTCATCAGTGGTCTTTGGGAATAATCGAATATTATTTAATTAGTTTATAGTCCGTATACAATTTGTTTGGACTGCAAGTGCCAGGCTTAGAACTCGTGCCTGTCAAATTAGAAGCGATGACTAATCGTGTTTATCCACAAGAAGCCAAGGCTGCACAAACTTTCAATGCTCAAGTTCCAGGTTTTATTGTCACTTATTTTTATTTAATTAGTGACAACAACCAACGCACTTGCCGTGCTTTTTAAATTAGAACGAGCTTATAAACTACAGCTTTATTTTTGGAAACACAAGTTCAACGAATTGAAAGTTTAACTTTTGGGTTTTGCCTATTTCTTTATTTCTTTTCAAAGCTACTCTTTTTGTAGAGACATTTTGTAATGCATATTGTTTTACTTACTATATGTAAAGCGACCATTCTGGTGCTTTTTACAAAGAAGCTATGCTATGTTATTCTACAAATCCGCTTTCGCGGTTAGGAAAAGTTGAACAATATTATATTTTAACATATTGTTCTTTACTTTTCACAAGCCTAATATTTGAATAAAGTATTAGTGTTGCTATAAAGCTACGCTTTCTTTGTATGGTGACAAAGATTTATTAATTTAGAGGGGTTTTGAATAACAAAGAAAGAAATAAAGGACAAACACAAAAATTTATTTTAATTTTATTGAAGTTTGGCTGACCATACAACGCTGCTTCGAGTATTGCCAAGTACTCTTCATCAGTGGTCTTTCGAAATAATCGAATTTTATTTAATTAGTTTATAGTCCGTATATAATTTGTTTGGACTGCAAGTGCCAGGCTTAGAACTCGTGCCTGTCAAATTAGAAGCGATGACTAATCGTGTTTATCCACAACAAGCCAAGGCTGCACAAACTTTCAATGCTCAAATTCCAGGTTTTTTATTGTCACTTATTTTTATTTAATTAGTGACACTAACCAAAGCACTTGCCGTGCTTTAAAATAGAACGAGCTTATAAACTACAGCTTTATTTTGGAAACACAAGTTCAACGAATTAAAAGTTAACTTTTGAGTTCGCCTATTCTTTATTTTTTTCAAAGCTACTCTTTTTGTAGAGACATTTTGTAATGCATATTGTTTTACTTACTATATGTAAAGCGACCATTCTGGTGCTTTTACAAAGAAGCTATGCTATGTTATTCTACAAATCCGCTTTCGCGGTTAGGAAAAGCTGAACAATATTATATTTTAACATATTGTTCTTTACTTTTCACAAGTCTAATATTTGAATAAAGTATTCGTGTTGCTGTAAAGCACTTTGGCAAGTGCTTTGGTTGGTGTCACTAATTAAATAAAAATAAGTGACAATAAAACCTGGAACTTGAGCATTGAAAGTTTGTGCAGCCTTGGCTTCTTGTGGATAAACACGATTAGTCATCGCTTTTAATTTGACAGGCATGAGTTCTAAGCCTGGCACTTGCAGTCAAAACAAATTATATACGGACTATAAACTAATTAAACAAAATTCGATTATTTCGAAAGACCACTGATGAAGAGTACTTAGCAATACTCGAAACAGCGTTGTATGGTCAGCCAAACTTCAATAAAATTAAAATAAATTTTTGTGTTTGTCCTTTATTTCTTTCTTTGCTATTCAAAACCCCTCTAA
>NW_024034933.1:0-4787 GCF_002237135.1 Teleopsis dalmanni | reverse complement strand
CCTGTAAGATCATAACATATACTTTAAAAATTATTTTGCTCGATATGAGAATAATGGTATTTCTTTAATAGGAATTAATTGAACACATTAAGGCTACATCTCCAGCTGGAGCTTCTGTGAACCAAAACATACATTTCTGTCAAGAATACAACTCTAAACGTTTCCGTAAATTTGATTACAGCATTGTACGTAACCCATACGAATATGGCACTATGTATCCACCAAATTACAAGCTTAAAAACGCTAAAGCTCCAGTACTGTTGTACTATGGTGCTAACGATTGGATGTGTGATGTTTCTGATGTTCGACAATTGCGTGATGAATTACCAAATATGCAATTGGACTATTTGGTGCCATTCGCTAAATGGGCACATCTGGATTTCATTTGGGGTACCGAAGCTAAGAAATATGTTTATGACAAAGTATTGGAGGAAATGGAACAATATGAATAGATTATTTGATTTATATAATAAATATTGAAAAAGTAATCCATAATATTTTATTTTATAATTTGACCATTTTTTGCATATCTATTGTAGTATCATTTACGATTGATACGATATTGAATTGCAAAATGAAAGGGAAATGATTGACATGCTTTCATAATATAGTTAATCGATTATTGTAAAATGTTCAGCAATTTAATTTATTAGTGCAAATCGAAGTACAAATGTTTGTATATATAAAGAAATTAGAAAGGTGGAAATGTTTCTGTAACGCTAATATTATTCTCGTGATATTATATCGAATAAGTTGACCTTCTCTACCTCACTTAGAGTAGGTGAATGACACTTTGTCGTCTGTTAAGAAGAGTAGTTCTAAGACATGTACGATACCCGCTCTTTCAACCTCTGATAGAGAATATGTAGTATTAAGAATATTAAGACTACAATAAGTCATAAATGTTCCAGTCTACTAAAAATGTTGTTGCTTATTTACAAAAATTAATTATTTCTGTTATTATAACCCTTTGCGGGACCTAATTTCAGGAACTAAGACTCTGTAAGTAGAAATGAAGTTTCAGTTAGTGTACCATATATAATGGGCTGCGGTTATTGCATTACATGATCACTGTACAATCTATTGTAAACGTAAATTCTACAGGCACAACCTAGATAGAAGTGACAAAACAAGTGGCAGTGCCTTAATGCCATTGGTCAGTGGACTCAACTAGAAATGGAAAAGCTGCAAGAAAGAAAAGAAAAAAGAACTAAATAGTTACTTTGCAAATACACAGGCCTGGCAAGATTGAGACATTTCGCTATGGAAGTTTACGAACTCAAGTGAGTGGCGACCACCCACTCACAGCTTCAAGCGTAGCTCTTCAAAATAAATGTTCTTTATCAATTGCGGAGTTTGATAAGAGAAAGGTTTACCACCCAATTAAATATATGCCATGCTTAACATACCGGTAAGGATAAAAGGTGAGAATTAGTTTAGATTAAAATAACCTGAAAACTATGAAAGACGATGTAGTAAGAATATTACGAAAATTAGCAGGATTGAAATAATCTGATTAGTATGAAAATGGTTATGGTGAGAAGAGTGAGTTATGCGGATATTTCTATTTTAGTGAAACACTTTTTTATTATAACCGCGTTTTTATGTATGTATGCATGAACTACATACATATGCATATGTTCATAATTTTTAAATTCTTAAATAATTATATATAAATATTATTAGTTTTTTATTATAGAAATAATTTATTTTGCAAAATACTACAGTAACAGTAAAGTGTAAACGATAAGAAATAAAAATATATATCTTATATCAAATAAATATATTTACAAATGAAATGGAATAATATATATAAGTATATATAAGATAATAAGAATATATTTACGTTTCAACCGGTAAATATTATACTACAAAAGTATTATCTGTATCAAAAAAAAAACATTTTAATTAAGTTTATGAATTCATTTCATGCCTATCGACTTTAATCTTCAAGCAAAGCAGGTGGTCAAACCGTGGTAGACGGTTCTCTCAGTGCGCCCCAAGTACTTTCTTTTAGTTTGATAAAATTTCAATTTAAAATTGTTATAGATAATAATATAAACAAAAATCTATATTTAGATATTTTATAGTTTTTCTAGAAACTACTTATAGCAAAAAACAAAAATAATTTTTAATTTGTCTGTGCAATTTGAACAATAACATATTGAGATTTTAATCACTGAAGTTTAGTGTTTTTTTATTTTATATTTCTACACAAAAGTGTTGATATTTATGATATAAGTTTTTTGTTAATCAAGTAGAACCCTTCACAAATATATTTTTATATACCCGATAAATTTGAACTTTAAAAAGTAATATTGAATAATTACTCCAATTTTTTAAATAGATATTTATATTTGTTTACTTTTCCTTAACTTCTGCATGCAACTCATGGTTCTCATTATTATCACCTTTGTGTATTATACACTTAATATCATAAAGTCCTGGTTTCATGAATTTCATAATTTTAGACTCTTTGAGTGGATAATTGTTAAGCTGATATTTCTGTTTTGGTAACGGACACGTCTCTGGCGTAGGTGCATTAGAATAATTTTTTAAGGAATCATAGAAAAAATTCTTGTAATGACTTTTTAAAAAATCACATATCCCTTTAGCTGATAATTTATAAATTAATTTCGTATCCTTAAATGCTTGACATTCAATCTGTAATGCAACAAATTGAAATTATAATATATAATTTGTTTGCAGTTATATTTATATAAACTTACCGTATCATCATTGGTTAATTCGACTAATAGGTTCACCGAGGCGCTAATTTTGTCTACTCCTTTTTGAAAATCAAGTTTAAATAAATTACTTTTTTTTGCATCTCCTTTGTACTCTAACGAAATTTCATAATTCTTCACATCTTCAGTAGAACATTTATTAAACAATAAAAGTCCACAGAAAAGGATGATTGAAATATAGCCTCTGAAGAAAACACTCATTTTTCCGAAATGAACAGTTAAAACAACGATAGTCTTATGATCCGAATGGAATAATTCAAACCTTTTTAAATAATTAATTTGCATGTCAAAATTGTTGACAGATTTAATTAATTATATAATTAATAAACGGAAATTGTTGACAACTTATTTGATTTTAAAGTTAAAAATTTTAATTGTTTATTCATAAACAAAGGCAATTAAATAATAATGACACAATTAAATAAATAATGACACTATCAAATTAATAATGACACAATTAATTAATAAATAAAATAGATAAAGCACGTAATTAAAGTATTTAATATCATAATGGGGTATTTAGATGTGAGTTCCTGTGGCCCAGCCATGCAAATAAATTGTAGTAAAATTGAGCAGGTTTTCTCCTTGACGTATCTCTGGCCGTTGCTGCAGATGATCAAACCAACGAGAAAGATTTAAGTAGTTTTCCTTATCAATAGGCGAAAGAGATTTCTGAAAGAGAAAGATTATATTATTATTTATAATATATATTAATTATTTAATAAAGTAATTAATATAAAAACTTAATTACTTTTTCTGAACCCAAAAACCATATAAATATTTTTTAATATAGTATAATTATTAACATTGTTATTTATGCAGAGATCTGCTTGCAATGTTTTTCTCTCTTTACTCTGTTATTTATCAACTATATTACCAACATATCCCAATTCTTGTACATATATTATTTGTTAATATCACTCTATAAAGCATAAATTTCAGTTAAGTTTAGAAACACAAAAAAACAAAAGACAATAAATTAACAAAATTGCAACGATGGAATCTTATGCATAACTCACTTAGATGACTTGTGTGACAGGCCATTGAAAATTACCTCAAAAGGGTTTAATACCGTAAGATGTCCCACGGAGGGCATTTGAATTTTATATATCGCATTTGATGGCAAGATCATAAAACGTATAACTATGTACGAATAATGCGAAGTTAGGCTAATTTAAGTGCCCGTAACCCAAATATGCGATTAAATTTAAATATAAAAATTGTTAATATATACACCTTAAATTTTTATAAAAACTGTAGGATCTCTTCGTAAGAGCAACGGAATAATTTTACTACCCTAAATTGTATACTTTAAGTTACTTGCATGATTGTGGCTAACAATTATTATGTCTTAAAAATATAAAATTTTACGCAGAATTTTATTTTTTCCAACTTACCACTAAGTCATATATTGCATAAAAAACAGCCAAATCTGCAAGAGTTATGAAGTGTCCTACTAAATATGACTTGCATAGGAACAATTTATTAAAATCTCTTAATAATCCTTGTGCTACATGCTTGTCTTTAGATCCTGGTGCTACATACAAAACAGCAAACTCAATCCATTGATACACTTGGGCTTCGATTTCACGTGTTGCACAACTGTTTTGTGCAGTTTCTGATTTTGATTCCTTTGCCAATGCGTTAAGAATAGTGGCAAAACCAGTAACTTTTTTGTTATCAATATCTGTACGTGTAACAACCTTTAAATTTACATTAATGATTAACTTTAAAATAAATTTAATTGTAACAACTAACCTTTTCTTCGTTGAGTGTCACCTTACCAGCAGGCACACCAAGACAATTGGCTATTTTAGTAATTGCATCTACGTCACACATATTTATTTTAATTAACTAAGTATATGATGATATATATTTTTATATTCAATAATAATTTTATATTAAATGTTAAAATTATATTTATGACGGCTTTTTAACACACCGTCTATTGGAAAACAGTTGTTTGACAGTTGATACAGCGAGATATTAAAGCAAATTATGGAGGTTAGAAATTTTGTAAAAATGTGGTAAGTAACTTTA
>NW_024034932.1:0-4789 GCF_002237135.1 Teleopsis dalmanni | reverse complement strand
TGTTCCATCTCTTTTCGGCAGATGGCACTTAGATCAGAGTGGGCCTCTAGATGAGCGTCATAGTATGTGTATATAGCAGACATATAATCGTTTATTGATGGAGGAGTCACTGGACAGTTTTGAGGTCCAAAGCTCAGCAATATCTCCACTTCCTTGGGTACTCTTAAGGTAGTTAGATTGATGAACCCACCGGGGATTGGTTTTGGATATAGAATGTCAGGGACATAATTTTGTGCGGTTGAGGAGAGTATTTGAGGATGAGTTAATTCAGATATGTGTGTTTGACAATTAAAGATAGATGTATGTTGTAGAGGTGTTGAAGTGGTTGTGAAGGTAGTTGTTTCGGTTATTGCAGTTACTGTAGTACTGGATGCAGGTAGTTGTAATGGTAAGGTAATGAGGTTACGGGAAGCTAAAGCCTGTTCGGCTCCTTCAGCATAGGCTGACATCCATGCACACTCATGCACATCATTCATGGCTTCGATAGCTGCCTGTATGGAATCTGCCTGTTGATTGGATAGGGTTATGGGTTGATTGGAAGTAGTCTGAGCATTGTTGGATGATGGTTGATGATTTGTTCCAGGTAATGTTTCAGAGGCTGGGGGCCTTTGTGCTGATTCAGTGACTATGTCAGTAGTTTGAGGCATGGGTCCAAGGTGAAGAGAGGCTGTTTTTTAGGTGTGAGTATATGTTTTTAGTTTTGAATATATGTATAGGTTTTGTTTAGTTTTGAATATATGTATAGGTTTTGTTTAGTTGGGAAATTTGGGATATAAAGGTATAATATATAATATAGTAATAGAAGTGTGAGGTATGGCTGCTGTGGATGTTCTTACGTATAATATCATATTGATGGAGGGTTGGATTAGTGTATTTTAAATACATTAAGGTATTTATATGCTTGTAAAATGTGGTATTTATATGTTTGTGAAATGTGCATATGATGAATAATTATTTATTATAAGTTGGGGTATTTGTTTTATTAGAGGTGCTAAGTGTTTATTATTAGTGTGAAAATATAAAATTGTTAGTATATGCTGTGTGAGAGATCATGTTGCAGACTTGGTTAGGTTAAATAGGAATGGTGGAATGGAATAGAATGATATTTGTAGATATAGGGGATTTAGTTGATATCCGTTTGGACAACTTTAAATGATAGTAGAGCATGTTGATGATAATAAGGGTTTTGATAAGTATAAGCTATGTTATATTATTCAACATAGATCTATTTTATTTTGGTTTGTTTAGAAGCAATTTTTGAATATATGCGGTTTTGTTTAGAAGTAATTTTTTGAATATATGCGGTTATGTTTAGAAGTAATTTTTTAAATATATGCGGTTTAGATAAGTATAAGGCATGTTATATTAGTTAACATGAGTAAATAGGTCTATTTTTAATTTTTGAATATATGTGGGTTTATGGAGTATGTTTTTGATGGTTTGTAGTTTGAATAATTGAGGTTTAAGTATAAAATATATGTAAAATATTTATATGTGCATAGATAGGAATTGGTGTTAATGTGTGAGTAAGTGTGGAGACACCTGTAGGTGAAGTTTTGAGAATTACTTGAATATGAATTCATTGTTTGGAATGTATGTAAGTGTGAATGTGGATGCAGCGACATCTGGACGTTAGAGTTTAGCGAAATATAATAATAAAAATATATGGAATATGAAATGACATATTTATTTACATACATACCTTCATGCAAGATAGATGGAGACGAAAGAGATGGGTGATCTTGTACTGTCTGTTGGTTTGATGTATCCATGTTTTGTATTCTTTTTCGTATTGTATTTTTCGTATTGTATTTTTCGTATTGTTTTTGGTGTAGTGCAAGAGGAAGAGAGTTATGAAAGTTTTTTTTGCGGGAAAATTGCACTGAGATGTTAGTGGGAGTATAAGCACTGAGAAGTGTTTTTGGCGGGAAAAATAAGCACTGATTTAACACAAGCAGGTTATTGCCTGTTTTATATGAATTGTAATTTGAAACATGAAGTTGTCACATTAGGCTTAATCTTGTTAAGTTTGTTTAAAGAAAGCTTTATATGATTATATACGTTTCACAAATAGATAATAGATGGTAGAACATTTACTTGGTTTTTTCACACAGTTGTAGTGTTTTGCAATATCTTGGTTGTTTTTAGTGTAAAAGTGTTTTTAACTTTATACAAATATAATTTTCGTAATAGGTTTACAGTGTTAATATTTTACATAAATATAATTTGATGGTTTTAATTATGTTGATATAATTTCAAGATGGAAAACAGTCGTATACAATTGTGCATGTATTTATTTTAGAGGTTTTTTACACAGATTTATAAAGAATTTTGAAGTATTTTTTACATGAATATAATTTATATTTATATAAATATAATTTGATGTTTTTAATTGTGTTGGTATAATTTGAAGAATTAAAAAAACAGTTGTATACGCTTGTGCACGTATTTATTTATTTTAGAGATTTTTCACAGATTTATAAAGAATTTTGAAGGATTTTATAAGAATGTGATTTGGAGTTTAGTTAAAGTTTATAATTTTATTTAGAATTACTGTGCGCGGCCTTTGAGTGTTCGTAATATGGCTGTACTATTATGAATGTGTGTGGAAACAAAAGTAATGTGAGTTTGAAGCGCATTTTAATAGTCTTAAGGGTGAAGTAGATGAGGGGGTACAATAATAAAAGTCAATTTATACAATTTGGTGGGAGTAGAGTTTTGTAGCCAAGTTAAGAACCGGTGAATGTCACATTATTTAACATTATTTAACATATTAACTTTATTATTTAACATATTAATTTTATTGTATTAATTTTATTGTATGTATTTTATTTTATTGCATTAATGGTTTAGTAATATTTTGTATTATTTTGCAGTATTAATTTTTAATTTTAATTTTTAGTTTAAATAGAAGAATACAGTAGTGTGAATACACGTATAAAATACTGATAGTTTTGGTATTTGGATTTTATAATATCTATAGTGATAGAAGTGTAGAATGGATTAGATATCAATTGATAGAGAAATGGATTGCATTATAGATAACATATTATTATATTCACCCATTAGATGTTGGATGATTTGAGAAATAAATATTGATATGGGTATGTGTATGGGTCGAGAGCAACATTTGAATTGGAATGTTGAGTATAATTGGTTGGGATTGGTTGGTGAGAGTTATATGCATGGACACAATGAGGATTGTTCGCGGATTAGTTTAATATTATAGATGACAACATACTGTGACATGGAAGACATAGTTATACGTTTATATCGGTTAGGGATATATACATATTATCCCATATCCACTCTGATGAGCCTGGGTTGTTCCCAGGCGAAACGCGTAAGTGGGAACAATAGTGTACAGAGACTTGTTTCGGATACCTGTAGGTATTCATATGGACAATGATTATTGAACAGTTAAAGATACATTATTTTATTTTATTTTATATAATTGAACTTAGCTTTTATGTTAATATCAGTAGTTATAGACTGGTAAAATATGGGTTGTGTAATTTAACGATATATTAATATATATATACTGGTATAATATGGTTTGTGTAATTATCGGTATAATAATATTTACACTTGGTTTATTAATTAATGTATCTCATTCATTCATTATGTATTTATATAAAAATTAGAACTTATGGTATTGGTTATCAACTATATTTTTATGTTAATTTATGTTCACAGGATATAATTACATTTGTTGTTAGCTATTATGTTAATATTAGTCGTTATATACAAGTATAATATGGTTTGTGTAACGTATTGGTATATTAATATTTATGCTTAGCATATTGCTGTAGGTTTATTAATTAATGTATCTCATTCATTTAACATGTATTTAGAAATTTTAGTACTTATGGTATTGGTTTTTAATTATAATTTATATGGTTTTGGTTAGGTTTATGTTAGCATGATATAATCACATTTTTATATATGTTTTAGTTGATTCATGTTGGCATGATGTGGTCACAATTTGTATATTATTCTCATGCTACTAGGTAATTTACATTATTTATTACTTATAGTTTTTATGTTATTTGTTAATCTTATATTATATTATAAATTTTATGTTATTTGTTAATTTTATATTATATTATAAATTTCATAAGTTTTATATTATTAATTATAATATATTTTATTAATTTAATTTCATAATATTTACCATTATTTCAATTTCAAAGTACGCACTTTCCCATACTCTTTTTTTGTAAAAATTTTGTTGGGGACAAAATCTCTCACAGTTATCGCAATATCGATGAATTAATCTTGGTTCTTTATGAGCTTCAATTACTGCAACATCTATATTTTCTTCGCACTTTTCTGTATCCATATGATCTTCTGTAATGGAGGGTATCTGTTATCGCCTTGGAAATGCATTCTGCTTTAATTTGTTACCAGTAATCATATTTTTTTTAAATGTTTATTACATATATTCAGCGTTTTAACTTGCGATTTATTTTGAATACCACAAGTTTCAATCCACTCGAGCCTTTTATGTGGACCTTGTGGAAAAGTAAACAAAGTGTTTGGTGGTCGTGTTGATGTGCAAGATGGTATAACACACTTCCGAAGCGCCACGCGTCTACATGTGCTATCGATTTTAGATAGATTTTAGAAACATCACTGCCAGCTGTTGGGGAAAGGTAAAATTTAAAATAACGGGCCTAGCACAGTAAATATACAAAAAGCGCCACGCGTCTAAGTGTGCTATATTCGAGATATTGACACAGCGATATATACTGAATCTGACAATTTTTTGAATAAATTTATGTAGAAA
>NW_024034931.1:0-4791 GCF_002237135.1 Teleopsis dalmanni | reverse complement strand
GTATATCAATTGTTTTGGTGCAAATTAATTAAAGAAAAAATAAATGAAATTTGTTTTAAGTTCGTGTTTTGAAGAATAGATTATATATCATTTGTTTTAGTGCAGAAGAATGAAATATTAAAGAAATTTGTTTGAGGACCAATTTTTGAAATAAAGATTGTATATCGATTGTTTTGGTGCAAATTAATAGAAGAAAAAATAAATAAAATTTGCTTTAAGTTCAAGTTTTGAAGAACAGATTAAATATCATTTGTTTTAGTGCAGAAGAATGAAATATTAAAGGAATTGTGTTTGAGGTTCGACTTTTGAAATATAGATTGTATATCAATTGTTGTGGTGCAAATTAATTAAAGAAAAAATAAATGAATTTTTTTTTAAGTTCATGTTTTGAAGAATAGATTATATATCATTTGTTTTAGTGCAGAATAATGAAATATTAAAGGAAATTTGTTTGAGTTTCAACTTTTCAGATATAGATTGTATATCAATTGTTTTGGTGCAAACTAATTAAAGAGGAGTAAGTGAAATTTATTCTAACTTCATGTTTTGAAGAAATATTATATATCGATTGTTTTGGTGCAAAGTATATAAACAGATTAAAGAAAATTAGTTTGAGTTCCAACTTTTGAAATATAGATTGTATATCAATTGTTGTGGTGCAAATTAATTAAAGAAAAAATAAATGAAATTTGTTTTAAGTTCATGTTTTTAAGAATAGATTATATATCATTTGTTTTAGTGCAGAAGAATGAAATATTAAAAGAAATTTGTTTGAGATTCAACTTTTCAAATATAGATTGTATATCAATTGTTTTGGTGCAAACTAATTAAAGAAGGAGTAAGTGAAATTTATTCTAATTTCATGTTTTGAAGAAATATTATATATCAATTGTTTTGGTGCAAAATATATAAAGAAATTAAAGAAAATTAGTTTGAGTTCCAACTTTTGAAATATGGATTGTATATCAATTGTTGTGGTGCAAATTAATTAAAGAAAAAATAAATGAAATTTTTTTTAAGTTCATGTTTTGAAGAATAGATTATATATCATTTGTTTTTGTGCAGAAGAATGAAATATTAAAAATTTGTTTGAGATTCAACTTTTCAAATATAGATTGTATATCAATTGTTTTGGTGCAAACTAATTAAAGAAGGAGTAAGTGAAATTTATTCTAACTTCATGTTTTGAAGAAATATTATATATCGATTGTTTTGGTGCAAAATATATAAAGAAATTAAAGAAAATTAGTTTGAGTTTCAACTTTTGAAATATGGATTTTATATCAATTGTTTTGGTGCAAATTAATTAAAGAAGAAGTAAGTGAAATTTGTTTTAAGTTCATGTTTTGAAGAATAGATTAAATATCATTTGTTTTAGTGCAGAAGAATGAAATATTAAAGGAAATTTGTTTGAGGTTCGACTTTTGAAATATGGATTGTGTATTAATTGTTTTGGTGCAAATTAATTAAAGAAAAAATAAATGAAATTTGTTTTAAGTTCAAGTTTTGAAAAATAGATTAAATATCATTTGTTTTAGTGCAGAAGAATGAAATATTAAAGGAAATTTGTTTGAGTTTCGACTTTTGAGATATGGATTGTATATCAATTGTTTTGGTGCAAACTAATTAAAGAGGAGTAAGTGAAATTTATTCTAACTTGATGTTTTGAAGAAATATTATATATCAAACTAATTAAAGAAGGAGTAAGTGAAATTTATTCTAACTTCATGTTTTGAAGAAATATTATATATTATATATCAATTGTTTTGGAGCAAAATATATAAACAGATTAAAGGAAATTTAAGGAAGTTTAAGGTCCAACTTTTGAAATATAGATTGTATATCAATTGTTTTGGTGCAAACTAATTAAAGAAGGAGTAAGTGAAATTTATTCTAACTTCATGTTTTGAAGAAATATTATATATTATATATCAATTGTTTTGGAGCAAAACATATAAACAGATTAAAGGAAATTTAAGGAAGTTTAAGGTCCAACTTTTGAAATATAGATTGTATATCAATTGTTTTGGTGCAAACTAATAAAAGAAGGAGTAAGTGAAATTTATTCTAACTTCATGTTTTGAAGAAATATTATATATCAATTGTTTTGGAGCAAAATATATAAACAGATTAAAGGAAATTTAAGGAAGTTTAAGGTCCAACTTTTGAAATATAGATTGTATATCAATTTGTTTTGGTGCAAACTAATTAAAGAAGGAGTAAGTGAAATTTATTCTAACTTCATGTTTTGAAGAAATATTATATATCAATTGTTTTGGAGCAAAATATATAAACAGATTAAAGGAAATTTAAGGAAGTTTAAGGTCCAACTTTTGAAATATAGATTGTATATCAATTGTTTTGGTGCAAATTAATTAAAGAAAAAATAAATGAAATTTGTTTTAAGTTCAAGTTTTGAAAAATAGATTAAATATCATTTGTTTTAGTGTAGAAGAATGAAATATTAAAGGAAATTTGTTTGAGGTTCAACTTTTCAAATGTAGATTGTATATCAATTGTTTTGGTGCAAACTAATTAAAGAAGGAGTAAGTGAAATTTATTCTAACTTCATGTTTTGAAGAAATATTATATATTATATATCAATTGTTTTGGAGCAAAATATATGAACAGATTAAAGGAAATTTAAGGAAGTTTAAGGTCCAACTTTTGAAATATAGATTGTATATCAATTGTTTTGGTGCAAATTAATTAAAGAAAAAATAAATGAAATTTGTTTTAAGTTCAAGTTTTGAAAAATAGATTAAATGTCATTTGTTTTATTGTAGAAGAGTGAAATATTAAAGGAAATTTGTTTGAGGTTCAACTTTTCAAATATAGATTGTATATCAATTGTTTTGGTGCAAACTAATTAAAGAAGGAGTAAGTGAAATTTATTCTAACTTCATGTTTTGAAGAAATATTATATATTATATATCAATTGTTTTGGAGCAAAATATATAAACAGATTAAAGGAAATTTAAGGAAGTTTAAGGTCCAACTTTTGAAATATAGATTGTATATCAATTGTTTTGGTGCAAACTAATAAAAGAAGGAGTAAGTGAAATTTATTCTAACTTCATGTTTTGAAGAAATATTATATATCAATTGTTTTGGAGCAAAATATATAAACAGATTAAAGAAAATTTGTTTGACGTTCAACTTTGGATTGTATATCAATTGTTGTGGTGCAAATTAATTAAAGAAAAAATAAATGAAATTTTTTTTAAGGTCATGTTTTGAAGAATAGATTAAATATAATTTGTTTTAGTGTAGAAGAATGAAATATTAAAGGAAATTTGTTTGAGGTTCGACTTTTCAAATATAGATTGTATATCAATTGTTTTGGTGCAAACTAATTAAAGAAGGAGTAAGTGAAATTTATTCTAACTTCATGTTTTGAAGAAATATTATATATTATATATCAATTGTTTTGGAGCAAAATATATAAACAGATTAAAGGAAATTTAAGGAAGTTTAAGGTCCAACTTTTGAAATATAGATTGTATATCAATTGTTTTGGTGCAAATTAATTAAAGAAGGAGTAAGTGAAATTTGTTTTAAGTTCATGTTTTGAAGAAATATTGTATATCAATTGTTTTGGTGCAAAATATATAAAGAAATTAAAGAAAATTTGTTTGAGGTACAACTTTTGAAATATAGATTGTATATCAATTGTTTTGGTGCAAACTAATTAAAGAAGAAGTAAGTGAAATTTGTTTTAAGTTCATGTTTTGAAGAATAGATTAAATATCATTTGTTTTAGTGCAGAAGAATGCAATATTAAAGGAAATTTGTTTGAGGTTCGACTTTAGAAATATGGATTGTATATCAATTGTTGTGGTGCAAATTAATTAAAAAAAAAATAAATGAAATTTGTTTTAAGTTCATGTTTTGAAGAATAGATTATATATCATTTGTTTTAGTGCAGAAGAATGAAATATTAAAGGAAATTTGTTTGAGGTTCAACTTTTGAAATATGGATTGTATATCAATTATTTTGGTGCAAACTAATTAAAGAAGAAGTAAGTGAAATTTGTTTTAAGTTCATGTCTTGAAGAATAGATTAAATATCATTTGTTTTAGTGCAGAAGAATGAAATGTTAAAAGAAATTTGTTCGAGGTTCAACTTTAGAAATATGGATTGTATATCGACTGTTTTGGTGCAAATTAATAGAAGAAAAAATAAATAAAATTTGCTTTAAGTTCAAGTTTTGAAGAACAGATTAAATATCATTTGTTTTAGTGCAGCAGAATGAAATATTAAAGGATATTTGTTTGAGGTTCAACTTTTCAGATATAGATTGTATATCAATTGTTTTGGTGCAAACTAATTAAAAAAGGAGTAAGTGAAATTTATTCTAACTTCATGTTTTGAAGAAATATTATATATCAATTGTTTTGGTGCAAAATATATAAAGAAATTAAAGAAAATTAGTTTGAGGTCCAACTTTTGAAATATAGATTGTATATCAATTGTTTTGGTGCAAACTAATTAAAGAAGAAGTAAGTGAAATTTGTTTTAAGGTCATGTTTTGAAGAATAGATTATATATCATTTGTTTTAGTGCAGAAGAATGAAATATTAAAGGAAATTTGTTTGAGGTTCAACTTTAGAAATATGGATTGTATATCAATTATTTTGGTGCAAACTAATTAAAGAAGGAGTAAGTGAAATTTATTCTAACTTCATGTTTTGAAGAAATGTTATATAT
This sequence comes from Teleopsis dalmanni, assembly GCF_002237135.1. NCBI lineage: Eukaryota > Metazoa > Arthropoda > Insecta > Diptera > Diopsidae > Teleopsis > Teleopsis dalmanni. Next base: position 80 of record NW_024034931.1, on the reverse strand, counting down.
CAATTGTTTTGGTGCAAAATATATAAACAGATTAAAGGAAATTTGTTTGAGGTTCAACTTTAGAAATAAAGATTGTATAT
>NW_024034930.1:0-4794 GCF_002237135.1 Teleopsis dalmanni | reverse complement strand
GATTATTGCACCGTCTTGTTTTTACGAAAACTTTGTAGTTACTCGTTCTCTATCTAAGTCTTTACGGTGCTGATATAAGTCTTCCTCTTCAAGTGGTCCTTGCAAACCCTTATGAAATATTTTTCTCATCCACCAGAAACTCCATCTCGAAAATATATGAGCGGTTGAGTAGGGATTCTTTGGGCGTTCAATTTTTCTTCTAGTCCGATTCATGTTAAATTTCTTTATTTACAGTTACGTTTGATTATGATAAACCAAAAATGTAGTAATAAATTCGAAGTTCAAGAAATGAAGATAACCGACACGAGCACCACTCAATATGGTAAATGCAACAAAAATTTTTTAAATCGTGAATAGCAGTAAATAGCAATGCAAAAAATTTACAACACTTTTTCAATGTTACAACAAAACTTTATAGACAATGTACGATAATTACGCGTACTCGTTCTCGTATTCGTACAACAGAAATTATTTTCAAATAATTCCTTATGCAAATCATGCAAAATTGTTATATTATTCTGTTTAATGAATTATTATTATTTAGTCATATTGAATTAATTGCTGCAAGTTAATTGCTAGACTCATTAAATTTGATGAATGTTACCAATATATGAATGAGCTACAATTCAGTTTGAGCAATGAAGCGTAAACGAAACATTGGACCACTAATTTTAAACAGCAAAAAACACAAGTGCAAAAAAAGATTTAATGAAATAAGTGTTATTTAACACTTACTTTGTGCTCAATGGTCGTTTGTAGATCTTATCCAAATGCACCTTTATATATAATTTGGGTGCCATCCAATTTGGCACGAATACGTTTGCCTACGATCTCTGCTGAAAACACTAAATCTTCTAAAATAAAATACACAGCAGTTAAACTACGCGAACGGATTATTGCACCGTCTTGTTTTTACGAAAACTTTGTAGTTACTCGTTCACTATCTAAGTCTTTACGGTGCTGATATAACTCTTCCTCTTCAAGTGGTCCTTGCAAACCCTTATGAAATATATTTCTCATCCACCAGAAACTCCATCTCGAAAATATATTAGCGGTTGAGTAGGGATTCTTTGGGCGTTCAATTTTTCTTCTAGTCCGATTGATGTTAAATTTCTTTATTTACAGTTACGTTTGATTATGATAAACCAAAAATGTAGTAATAAATTCGAAGTTCAAGAAATGAAGATAACCGACACGAGCACCACTCAAATATGGTAAATGCAACAAAAATTTCTTAAATCGTGAATAACAGTAAATAGCAATGCAAAAAATTTACAATATTTTTTCAATGTTACAACAAAACTTTATAGACAATGTACGGTAATTATGCGTACTCGTTCTCGTATTCGTACAACAGAAATTATTTTCAAATAATTCCTTATCCTTATGCAAATCATGCAAAATTGTTATATTATTCTGTTTAATGAATTATTATTATTAAGACATATTGAATTAATTGCTGCAAGTTAATTGCTACACTCATTAAATTTGATGAATGTTACCAATATATGAATAAGCTACAATTCAGTTTGAGCAATGAAGCGTAAACGAAACATTGGACCACTAATTTTAAACAGCAAAAAACACAAGTGCAAAAAAAGATTTAATGAAATAAGTGTTATTTAACACTTACTTTGTGCTCAATGGTCGTTTGTAGATTCTTATCCAAATGCACCTTTATAATTTGGGTGCCATCCAATTTGGCACGAATACGTTTGCCTACGATCTCTGCTGGAAACACTAAATCTTCTAAAATAAAATACACAGCAGTTAAACTACGCGAACGGATTATTGCACCGTCTTGTTTTTACGAAAACTTTGTAGTTACTCGTTCACTATCTAAGTCTTTACGGTGCTGATATAACTCTTCCTCTTCAAGTGGTCCTTGCAAACCCTTATGAAATATTTTTCTCATCCACCAGAAACTCCATCTCGAAAATATATTAGCGGTTGAGTAGGGATTCTTTGGGCGTTCAATTTTTCTTCTAGTCCGATTCATGTTAAATTTCTTTATTTACAGTTACGTTTGATTATGATAAACCAAAAATGTAGTAATAAATTCGAAGTTCAAGAAATGAAGATAACCGACACGAGCACCACTCAATATGGTAAATGCAACAAAAATTTTTTAAATCGTGAATAACAGTAAATAGCAATGCAAAAAATTTACAATATTTTTTCAATGTTACAACAAAACTTTATAGACAATGTACGGTAATTACGCGTACTCGTTCTCGTATTCGTACAACAGAAATTATTTTCAAATAATTCCTTATCAATTCCTTATGCAAATCATGCAAAATTGTTATATTATTCTGTTTAATGAATTATTATTATTTAGACATATTGAATTAAGAGAATGTTTTTATTTAATTTGTATGTTTCGTATTTTTTTTCATAGTAATGAAAAATTTTTATTGTGATCAGAATAAAAAAAACACTAAACAAAATAGATAATAAAAAAAATAATTACTAAAGCTTTTAAGCACGTGTGCAAATGTAAACAAAAGAAACTTTTAATAGATGTTAATGATTGGGTTTAATAAAACTAAAAACTTTTTTTAAATGTAATATGCTCTTTAAACATTCTGCACATATATACAGTTTGTCAACATTGTGTTTGCAAAACGAAAAAATGTTACAAATGTTTATTAAATGCTCAATAAAAACGATTTAATTTTGAAATAAAAAAAAAAATTAAAATGTTTACAAATAAATTAAACATTTTTCTTCATATTAAACTAAAAATTATTCAAAAGTATCATTAAAACAATAAAATAATTCACAAAAACAAAAATAACACCAAATTTGTTGTGTCAACATTGTGTTTGCAATTTTGCAATTTCTTATTTTTAACGGGACAGAATACCGTTAGATGTGTCTGGGTTTTTTCGTTTGTTATGATATTCTGCAAAAACTGTTCAGTTTCTTTGTTATTTAATAAAATAGAGTGTTTTAAGTGAAGGAATAACTAAAACGCACGTGATTAAATATGACATGTAAAAGAACAAATGCAAATAATATTAAGTTAGTATGTTATAATTTCTACCTCGGTAAATCTGCTAAGTAATAAAGTCTAATGTTTAATATTAGGTTTAGAACAATTTATAATATCATAAACAGAGCAGAAAATGAGGATTGCATTAGTTTAAAACCAGCAGGCCACCGTATTAAACCATTGTCTGATCGCCATATAAGAAGAGTATTGCAAATAATTGATAAAAATCCTTGAATTCCCTTACGATCATTGGCATTAGGTCTGGAAAAGTTATTTAATATTGTTGTTAGTCACAAGGCAATAAGAAAAGTGCTATTACAAAACATTTATTCTTCGAAAGTTCCACGTAATACACCGTTGTTATCTGTTAAAAAAATTGAAAAACGATTTCAGTTTGTTAGCGCACATTTAAGATATGATTCAAAGTACTAAGATGATGTGATTTTCTGGGACGAAGTGAAAATCAAGCTTTCTTCTAATGCAGGACCCACACAAACATGGTAATAAAGCATAAAATTCCAGAAAATCACACCATCTTAGTACTCTGAAGCATATCTTAAATGTGCGCTAACAAACTGAAATCGTTTTTCAATTTTTTAAACAGATAACAACGGTGTATTACGTGGAACTTTCGAAGAATAAATGTTTTGTAATAGCACTTTTCTTATTGCCTTGTGACTAACAACAATATTAAATAACTTTTCCAGACCTAATGCCAATGATCGTAAGGGAATTCAAGGATTTTTATCAATTATTTGCAATACTCTTCTTATATGGCGATCAGACAATGGTTTAATACGGTGGCCTGCTGGTTTTAAACTAATGCAATCCTCATTTTCTGCTCTGTTTATGATATTATAAATTGTTCTAAACCTAATATTAAACATTAGACTTTATTACTTAGCAGATTTACCGAGGTAGAAATTATAACATACTAACTTAATATTATTTGCATTTGTTCTTTTACATGTCATATTTAATCACGTGCGTTTTAGTTATTCCTTCACTTAAAACACTCTATTTTATTAAATAACAAAGAAACTGAACAGTTTTTGCAGAATATCATAACAAACGAAAAAACCCAGACACATCTAACGGTATTCTGTCCCGTTAAAAATAAGAAATTGCAAAATTGCAAACACAATGTTGACACAACAAATTTGGTGTTATTTTTGTTTTTGTGAATTATTTTATTGTTTTAATGATACTTTTGAATAATTTTTAGTTTAATATGAAGAAAAATGTTTAATTTATTTGTAAACATTTTAATTTTTTTTTTTATTTCAAAATTAAATCGTTTTTATTGAGCATTTAATAAACATTTGTAACATTTTTTCGTTTTGCAAACACAATGTTGACAAACTGTAAGTATTTTGAGAAATGTGACAACATTGCATTTATGATGAAATCCATCAAATTATGTTTGTGTATGTTTATGAGAGAACAAATAGTAGAATGAATAAAAATTAAGCAAGAAAATATATTTTCTACAGTATAAGATAAATACATACGTAGAAACACACACATATATATGATACATATGCATACAGAGAAAAATCACGGAAAAGTAAATAAAGTTTCGGAAAGTAAATTTATAGAAGACAAAAAAAAACAAAAAAAAAACATTTAAAAATATTAGCTACAAAAAAAATAAATTTAAAAGCGACGACAAAAAATTAAATTATATTTAATAATCAAAACTAAGTTTTGTTTTATATTACGCGTACCTTAATCTAAAAGTTGCAGAAAGTAATTTGGCTCCAGCCAGCAGCTTCAGCAAAAATTCACTCAAGTTG
>NW_024034929.1:0-4795 GCF_002237135.1 Teleopsis dalmanni | reverse complement strand
TAACAAAAATATGGAAATGATCAAATTTCTTGAAAAACAATGAAGATATATACATTCTTATGTATATATATATATATATATATATATATTATTTGTATGATCTATTTATGAAAAATTTCTTAAGAAACTTTACAGGTAGTGAATGAAATTAACTACGGTCCTTTACTGATCTTTTCATTTTAACTACTGTGCTTAATGACCAATAAACCTAAAAAAATATGAATATGGATGCAGATAAAGCATTTTGAGATGCTTTCATCGAATGTTAACAAAAGCAATCATTGTTTGTGGGATGTCCAAAAATGTGAATATAAAGATCGCAAAAAAAAAAAAACGCGGCATATATAAAATATACAAAATTATAATCAATTATAAGCAAAGCACAACCTATACGTTAACTATCAATTTTTTCAATTTTAAAATTTTATTTTAAACACACAAATTTTCACAACATTACCCGCAAAAGCACTCATCAAAAATTTTGCCTACTCTTGTGTGTCATACCTGTTCAAATTCGGTCGCTAGAAGAAATTTGAGCAAGAGAGAGCGCAACTCGTATGACACACCAGTATGATAGTCTGCACCCCACTTTAAATATACTATATATAGCATAGTGAAATTTAGGCTTAGCGTAAAAAGTTCTATGGACCCCAACGGAAAGTACGATTCAGACCACACATCCAAATACAAAGCTTACAAAATTATATCAATTTCTTCTTACAAAAAGTTTGTTTATATAGAGCAGTATATATGCTACATTGTACTTACAAACACATCTCAGAAAATCAGTAAAAAAAACCACTTCTGCATTTGCATTCAAGATTTTTTTATTGAATGAATTGTTTAAATTGTGGTTCCCATTTAAAAGTCATCAAAGAAATTGCAAATTCAGAAACAAAACCAGAATAAAATGAACAAAGAATAAAAATCAACAATGTAAGATTTTGACCAAATTGTGATACTTTCTGATTGTATATGTATCTTAACAATACTTTTTTGTTCTCTTGCATTTTTACAGACTGGGTGGTCGTTTCACTATAAGACCACAACATAGTCAGCAGCAATTACAAATGCACAGCAGCTTCAATAGCAACAGTTACAATAAGTACTGTGTCAGCGACTCAAATCGCAATTTTAATAGTACAACTAGCAACATTGATTGCGACATACAGCAACAGCAGCAGCAGCAGCATCAACCACTACAAAGATCATTACTACATCGAAATAGTGGAAAGACACGCCGCACATCAGCTTCCGTGCGCATCAAATCACCTTGTAGTCAACGTATCACACAATCTCAATCATCTACACAATCGGTCAACTTTTGGCGGACACATGGTAATCCAAATATCATGGACAGGTAAGCAGTAACCAATATTTGTAGCGTAAGTATTGTATAGGTTTGAGGATATCTAAACATTTGCAATTTTTCAGAAGCTTGCATACATTTCTCTCTCTACATACTTTAATGAAGCTATAAAAAACAATTTGTATTTTATGAGCAATGCATATCAATAGGGAAATCGATTGCAAATTTGCTACTTTTAAGGTTTTATAAAATTAATGAACCATACGCAAAAGCATTAAAATTAAATTACTGCTCATATTCACAATAACAAACATATAAACGTGTAACAAACAGCTTGTATGAGCAAACTATAAATTTTTATACGTCAATTTTAAATTCAAAGATACTAATGATGCTGGCAACCATAAAACTATTGCACAAGATACATCCTGTTTCTCAAACTAAGGCTGCCTTACTTTACGAGTATATCCTTTATCAGTTTTAATGTAAAAATTTTTATCATGTCTGTTTTATCTACAGATACACAAAATTTCAAAGTATATATTTTTGCTAAGAATTCATATTTTTACCAAAAACCAAATAAACCCGGAAATATTGAAAATAAAAAATGTTTATGTTTAATGTTCTTCATAAAGCTTGGCAATGCAAAAGAGCACATATGCCCACATTCTCACGTGCAACTGAGGGTAGCATTGAACATACCTGAAATATGGCATATCCGGTTAAGTGCATTAAAATTTATGTTTTAAGCTTTGTAACCAAATTTGCGAATGTAGTCGTGTGCCAATATAATTTATACTTGAATGATCATTTTGCACATGCAGATTAATGTATCTGTGTGTACACTCGCATCGCCTGATGGAGTTACTGTGGTGTGCTCTGGTGTACTGCGGTGCAGTGCAATTGGATTGAAACGAATTTCGGTGCCATCAGATATTTTCATTATGCATTTGGCAAGCATAAAATCCGCTAATATTATTTATGTATGCGTGCGTGACTGGCATTTAAACAACCTTTGTGTATTAATAACGTTATTCTAGTTTCTTTCAAGTGGCAGCTAACATATACATGGTCTTTGCAGTAATGATATATTGAAGTTTTCAAACATTTCTTATAAAAACATACAAAAAAAATTTTTTAAGTCTCCGAAAATTTATGAACTTCAAGGAATCATGACGAAAAATCATTTATGTAAAATTTAACAAGTATTCAAATATTTTTTACTCGTCATATTAGTAAAATAACGTAGTGAGCATAGCTACTGTCGTAAGCACTATCACTTTTTGGCAACTCCCAAAAATATATATTAATATAATATGTAAATAAATACTTGTCTTAGGTACCATTTGGCATCCCTCTGCAAGTGAAGCCCAACGCATTATAGATACTATTGCTATTCTCTTCCTGGTCACATAACAGTATTAGGATTAATGAAATTAAATTGTTTTCAGAAAATAAGTATACATAGCGTATGAGTCACAATTATTAAAAAATTAAAATTAACCCTTGAAATTGTAATAATATGCAACAATTTCAGCCATTTCAAGTATTGCTAGATATCTACTATCAGTGGTTTTATCGAAATAACTCGTTGGCTTATTAGTCCGTAAAGAAGTGCCAGGCATAAAATTTTGTGAATTGCGAAATATTGACACAGTCATTTTTTAGCTAAAAATGTCAAATACTGCACAAAGCTACATTACTTAGAATTAAAATATTCTTTAGTTTTTTCTTAGAAATTAACAACCCTGTACTTTTCTGAGAACAAGCCTATAAACTAACAACAGCAGAAACACGCAATCAACTACTATATTTATTGTGATGTGCTTTTCCATTACTATTTTTAGTGAAAACCATTGTCTTTATGTATAGTCAAAATCATTACCATTATTGTTATATATAAATAAATCCTCTAACAAGGCGGAGAAAACACTTTACTTCTGAAATGTATATATAATAAGAATATAATACATTAGCGCTATAAACTCCTTTACAAATGATGTTTCAAAACTAACCAAATACTTATCTACAGAAATAAAAAAATAACTTATTAAAATTTTAAGATAAATTCGAAGATCATCAAAAAGTTTTTAAGTACAGGAAACAATATCAATAACTGAATTTTCCGCTTGGTCTCAATATTTTTTTACACGTTATATTAAAGAATTGCCATTAAGTACATTTTAAAATCTTTAAAGTTTTTTGAAACACAAAAACACAATTAAGACAAAACAGTCTTAAAAAGGTTTATTTTTAACAAATATTAAACCACAAGTTCCTCAATTTTTGGACGAAGCATTCTCTCGTAAATTTTTTGAAAATAAATATTCAATATAACTTTATAGAAAGATAAATATATATAAATACGTCAAACATATTTCTTTAGATTTATTTTTAAATCAAAAGATTTCAAAACAAAACATCTATGAAACTGTATACAAAACTGGATTAGAAGTAGCTATAGTAGCAATTTGTTTGTCTACAATATATTAGGAAGTTATCGTCGGGAGATGGTTTGTAAGAGTTGTAAGGAATACAGTCGTAGTCGCATTGAATTTTAAATTGCGTGGAATCGCCTGAATCTGATTATATTTAAATTGCTTGTTAGTTATCTAATAACTAGTTGCTTTATGCTTTATGTTTTGTTTTATTAATTGTTTTTAATGCCTTAAATAATAAAACTAATTAAAAAAAAAATTGTATTTAATGTATTTACATATCCATATATATGTCAAGAAGTGTTCTAATTAAACACAAATAATAGGATCACTGCTATTCCCTTATGTAAATTTTTATTGTTATAAAAAATAATTATTCGTAGGAAAAAAAATAATAATGGAATTATCTGTTCTCATAAGCTATAATCCATTGAATCTGAAATTTTAGGTGATGCATTAATTCTTTTTTTTATGTGAGGACTATTATCAAAACAACTATACAAATTAGTTCTTTTTTAAATTATAAAAAAGTGATTCACTGAATTTCTTTATATATATTAAATATTATTTCAAGTTTTTGGATAATTCCGGTACCAAAATAAAGACAAAAACTGTATTTGGATTAAAAGTGATTAATACAAATTTATCATGCATATATGGTATGAAAAGTGATTACTCATCTACCATACAGTCTACAAAACTATCAAATTTATGGATATTACACATATTATATGATAAAATTTGAAATTTATATAAATTTTGATAATTCTAAACAAAAATAATATTAAATACCATTTTTATATATGTTACTAGGATGCTCCGCTCCTGCGATCTTTGCTACCCAACCTCTGTTGTTTTTATACATACTCTTTCATATTTAACAATATGTATTTGCTTTAAACATACTCTAGAAGAGACATAAATTTTGTTCTAGTTTTTAAGTTCTTGAAAAAATTTAATGTTTCTTCTAGAGAATGTTAAAAGCTTATATAAATTTTTTTTAAATAGAAAGATAATTATTTCAAGTTTCTTATTGAGAATCGAGCAC
>NW_024034928.1:0-4797 GCF_002237135.1 Teleopsis dalmanni | reverse complement strand
TAATACCCCGTTTAAATAATTCTGATGAATTTTTCAAAAACTTACATGTTTAATATGGAAAACTACTCTTAAACACGTGCTCTAAACCTTTATAACGTATATTTTAATTAGTCACCAGGTAAATTTAAATAACTTCAAAATATTTTCAATCAACACAATTAAACTTCATCTAGTCACTAAAAGATTATTTTTTAATTTAAAATATTATAAAGAATTTATTTAAATTAATATCACTGAAATATTATCAAACGAATGAAATCAAACAATAACAGTTTTGGAGATTTAAATACTGAAACAGAGATCTGACACAAATAAGGGTGTGTTTGTGTGTATATGTGATATCGTTTTTATTTTGTTTAAACTCTCTGCAGTTTTCATACAATTTGTGCAGCTCTGACAAAGTTAAAACAACCACGCGGCAAATAATAATAACAACAAAATGCGAATACGTCATTTGCATGGCTGTGTGTGTGTCAACTAATCGCTGCCATACATTGCCATGTGCTTTTCAAACAAATTGTAATTGATATTTTTACCTGTAAACCAGAAGGCAATATGTTTATTTTAAATGTTTTGCATTCTCAGGAAAATAACATACGTATCTCAAAGATAAGAAAAACATTTGTTTTACCTACTATATCTGTGAATAAGTTCTTTCCGCAACTAATCTGGACACGTTGCAAAGTTAAATGTAAATTGCTGACATACTTAAGTGCTTAATAAGTAATTTTTTGTTCACTATGTATGGATGACGCTCTTTGCCGCCTATAAAACCCACATGTTGGATATGCACAACACAATAACTAATTTTATGAATATAATAATTTAGTGACACTTAATTAACAGTTTTTTGTAATTGTAAAAAATTCAAAATTGTAATTTATTTCTTTAGACTTTCCCACACACGGTATTTTAAACAAAACTTTCGAATTAATGTTTTCACGTGGACCGCTCGACGTTCACACTTGTCTACTATACTAATTTTGACATTTCGCTTTATTCTGTTTGCAAAATTGCACGTGGATGATACCTTTCTAAACATGAGATTTGGCAGCACCAACAAAATAAGTGTTGTAAGTGTGTCGTTTCCATACATTGAGGCTGTAGTATGCGTGGCTGAAAGTAAAAAGAACCCAGTGGGATACGAATACGGTCTGCCAAAAATGCCTGAAAGACATAAAAGCATATATTGCCCGATGGCGATTTCGAGTAAATTGAGGGCAGCAGTAAATGGTAAATTATGTCGAATTCGAATAGGGTAAATTAGATAAAAATTAGGCTTTACCATTGTGAAAATTTTATAAGATGTTTAATAAATAAATTTGAAAACTTTTAACCAAAAATAATAAATAAGTGCAATAAATAAATATTTACCTAAGTGCAGTGCAAAAAATCTCTAGGAAATTTCAATTTGCTTGAACTTGTACACGGCCATAAAGGCCCATCAATTATACATATACATGACAATTACTGAAAATGTAGCAAAGAAATAAAAATATGCGCTCTTAGTATGTTGTTGTTGTTATAGCCCGCTGGGACCTGCTTGTGAAGTCCCTTTAGGCGGTGTCAAACTGTACTTGGTCGTCTTTGGCGACAAGTGGCTCTGAGACGTAGACCCGACCGTTCTTGGAACCACACTCTTAACATTGTTGCTATTTATTATTTTATTTTCACAGTTTCTTTTTATTACACATTTTCTTAACTCTTAGTAGAAAAATAAAAATATTTTAGAAAATATTCTCATGCCATATATTACTGTTAAAATTAAATATATTTTGAAATGTATTTTATATATATTATATTTTTTATATATTATTTTATATATTATTAGTTTTTAAATAAAAAAAATTTTAAAATTATATAATAAAATTTTAAAAATTGTAAATAAAGTAAATTTATTTTAAAGAACTTTCATTAACCCTGTTGGTTTAATAGGTAAAATATGTTCAATGATATTTTGCTTCTATATATCGAAAATCGTGTTCAAGTAAGAATGTACTATATATATTCAATTTACGTCATTCACAATTATCTTCAAAGATAATAGTAGTTGTCTTTAAAGTCAATTGCGTCAATTGAAAATTGTCTATTATGTCAAATATTGAATATGTTCTTTTATATGAATTTTTTGAATATGTTTTTATTAAAAATAATTATTTAATAATAAATTTATATTTTTTTATTTAAAGGACCAAAAATTATTTTTCTTTGAATTCATCGTTCAAATAATAAATTTTTTATTTATAATTATATGATCATTTATATTAAACTTTTGTTAGAAATAAATATTAATCAAAATTAAAGATCGCGTAGAATTTCTATAATAAAATGATTCTATAATAAATTATTCGTAATAATTATAATAATAAATATCAACCATTATTTTTTGCTTTTTAATTACTAATTATTATTAGACGCTACAATGTTGATTAGAGTTGTTTTAAAACGACTTTAGTTAATATTGGCTCATTTGCTTATATCCATTATTGCTCTGATTTTTAAGATCTGTCAAATACAGTTGAGTATTTATAGAGAGGTCTCGGACAGTACTGAATTGTAACAACAAAGTTTTTATTTACTTTTAATTAAATAAATTTTTGGCGGATCATACAGTTGCTTCGACTATAGTGAAGTACCCATCATCGGTGGTCTTGGAATTATCTGTTATATGCATTTAGTTATTCGTAAATAATTTTTTAAGATTGCAGATACCAAGAATTAAGTTCGTACCCTGCAAAATTTGAAGTTTAGATCAACAACCTTACTAGATTTGTATGTTCGAACTTGGAGTTTAGTTAATTTGCTGTGAAAGTTCATTAAAAAATTCAATTGCTGTTTTATATTATAACAAAATTATAAACCACTTGTAGAATAATTGAATTAAGTAATTATCATTTTTTTTTAATTGTTAAATTTCAATACTAATTTTTTGTAGAGACATTAAATATTTATTAAAGAATATAGGTGGGTATTTAAATTTTGTATAAGAGAATCCTTGCAGTATTCTGTATGAACATTTTTTCATATACATAATGAAAAAAAACCATTTAATTAAATTTCTAACCTACCATTTTTTATTATAAATTTGTAGTTCTCACTATTTTAAGTATATAAAATATATGAGTTTTTAAATTAGAATATGTGATTTAAATTAGAAAAATTTTTAATTTTTAAGTGTTTTTAAATTAGAAAAAAATATGTGAAAATATGCTTTTTTAACAAATGAAGAATAAAGAAACAAATTTTATAATCATAAAATACTTCATTTAAATTAACAAATTTATAATATACAGTGGGTTAGAAAACGTTTTGCAACACTTATAAAAATACGAAGCAAGCTAAAGAAACCACCGAACACCAATGCCTTCTTTTATTATTAACTCCACCTTCACCCACTACTCGTTTTTGGTTCAATGGCCTTTTGTGAATGGTTTTTAAAAGGTTGAAAAGATTAAATATTAGGGGAACATTTATCTTCGTTACCCGGTTTTTTTTTTTTTTTGAAAAATAAACACATTTTTCTCCAAGCATAATTTTTATTCATTATATATATTTTAACATATGTACATGTTAAAAAAGTTACAAAAATTAAAAAAAAATTTTTATAGTTAAGAGTTATATTGTAAAAACATAAATTTTAAACCAATATTAATATAAATATATATACATATATATTTAAGTATATACATATATATATGTTTAAATACATTACTGATAAGTTAGTAATAAGTGAATCAGGTAAAAATTCTGCTGGAGTTAATAGGCCGCTAAAGTATGAAATATATTATAAATAGGAGCAAATGTAATCTCTAATGACGTTTAACTCTAGTCCATTCACCATCATCAGTATTTTTATTTTCTATAAAAAAAGAAAATAAAGGAATTAAATGATGCCATACGTAAATTCACATTCATATAATGAACAAGACTTACCTTTTTCTTGTTGTTGTTCCCTTCTTGCTGGAGGTCTTTCTTTTTCATTACGTCCAGACGACCGCCAGCTACTAGAATCTTTTGCTGTTCCTCCACCCAATCGTCGATTATCTCCACGTTCTGCGTTTCTTGGCGCTTCACGCCAATTGTCCATTTGATCTCGACGATCGTCTCGTCTATCCTCACGGCGATCATCTCCTCTACGATCATCACGACGATCATCTCCTCTACGATCCTCGCCTCTACGATCATCTCGACGTTCATCACGGCGATCATCCCTCCGGTCATCGCGACGATCATTTTGCCGTTCTTCGCGGCGGTCATCACCACGTCGATCATCACGACGATCATCGCGTCGTCCATCGCGACGAACATCGCGATCACCCAATCCACGTCGGAAGTCCCCACCACGTGGTCGTTCATCGTCACCACCAAATCGCCATTTGTCCGTATCCCGACCAGCAGGAGCTTGTCCCCTATTAGGAGCAGAATCAGGATCACGACGAGAACGCCAAGAATCACCACCAGTATCAGCTTCTTTACGTTCATTACGCTCAACGTTACGTTCAACGTTACGCTCGGTAGGTCGCTCACGTTCAGCATGTGCACCACCGCGACCTAGAAAATATCAACAAATTTTAATATATTAAAAATGAAAAAATTTAATTATTTAAAACGTACGCCAGTCGGAAGCACCTGTACCCCGTTCGGCACGCTCGCCATGTGGACGCCATACATCACGCTCTTTCTCACGATCACCTTCAGCAGCCATTTCGCGAGCCAACTTATCACGTTCCTCTTGAATCCTACGTTCAGCTTCTTCTTCTTTGGCACGTTGTTTTTCAAATTGTATACGACGTTTCT
>NW_024034927.1:0-4799 GCF_002237135.1 Teleopsis dalmanni | reverse complement strand
TTGTATGTGTACATCTGGAAATACGCGGTCAATGAGAACATTTTGGGAATCAACGATAGTGCAGAAATTAGGGGGCAGTTTTATGAATTCAGTATTTTCATAGACAACTTTTCATATCATAGCAAGTTTTCTTTTTTAAAAATATAAAAAAATTTATGTCAAAAAAATAAAAAAATTTTTGTTAAAGCAATAAAGATATTTTTGCTGGATAGGGACACCCTAATCACTTTAGCAGTATGAAAAATAGATAGTAGCCGATTCTCAGACCTACTGAATACGCATATAAAATTTGGTAAAGATCGGTAAAGCCGTTTCGGAGGAGTACGGTAACTAACATTTTGACAATGTTAATTTTATATATAAGACTAGATAACCCGACAAACGTTGTTTTGCCATATAAATTATTTCTAGTTTCTAGATAAATTCTAGTGTAGACAAAAAGTAACTTACTTATTATAAGTGTGTAAGTCTGTGGTATATGCATGAAATAGGCATGGAGCGCTATGAACGAAAAGGAAAATAAAAATAACAAACGCCAAAGTTATTATAGTTTATTTATTAAATTATTAATTTAAAATCAGTAGATTTGTATGATACCAAGTTCCCTGGCAACAACTGTTGTATCTTCAAATTTAAATTGTCTTGGATTGACTCTAAATAATAATAATGATAATGGGCCAGTAACATTAACCAACAACAGTTGAAGATAAAAGCACTCAGTGTGTCTTGGATTAACTGTAAATAAGCGTTCGATTTAAATGAATTGAGACATGGATCAACTGGTGAAACTTGCTTGCGGGGCATCCATTTTTTTGTTTGAGCCCATGTGAAATAGCGTGGTACTTGTGAATAGAGTAATGTTCTTGCAAAGGCACCAAAATCATCCGTACTATTACACAATTCAAAAAATGCAGTGAGTGTAGTTTTAGGTGGATTTGTACCACGATCAATCACTGTCTCGTTCGTGAAAAATACACGCTGACCGTTTTCAAGATGGACGGCTAACTGAACAGCTGCTGGATCCCGTTCATGAATTAGAAAACCGAAGATACGCCAAGCAGCTTTATTGGAGCTGATGTACCGACCAATTTGGTAGAACGTAATTTCACCGTTTTTGTTCATTGGAGGAGCATTTACATTAGTATTTTCTACTCTAAACACAGCCATATCACTGCCTTTATGGACATACTTATATATTTGATGCTCTTCACAGAACTGCAAAACTCAACATTTATATGAGCATTGTATGTCTTGCTTAGCAGAGGCGAATATGGCACCACCCGCCATTGTCCCCCATTATCGGGATTTCTTCGACGATATATTGGATATTCGTCGGTATTTGTTATAGTATCATTAGTGAAATCTTTAGAAAAATTTTTAGTACATTTTCCATCTGCCATGCAAGGCGAAGACGAAGAAACGAAGTGAATGTAAATGCTCGATGTACTTGTTGGCGTAGTTACATAAAATATTAAGAAAAAAATTTTTCTTTTTCAAAAATATAAAAAAATTTATGTCCAAAAAATAAAAAAGTTTTTGTTAAAGCAATAAGGATATTTTTGTTGGGTAGGGACTCCCTAATCACTTTAGCGGTATGAAAAATAGATAGTAGCCGATTCTCAGACCTACTGAATACGCATATAAAATTTGGACATCGTTTGGCCTTATGACTTATTGATGGTCTTTGCAAATGCCAATCTAATAGAAAATTTAACGCGTTTGAATTAAATTGGCTTGTCTGTGAGAATCATTGGAATTCGTGGCAATAAAACTTATTCGTTTCGGAACTTGCCATTCAAAATGGTGGCTTCAATTTTTTAATTACCAATCGCGTACTATTGCATAGCCGTGGTGGGTTCAAATTCCGAAGTAAAATAATCGGTGATCCAACTTTCAGTCGTAAAATGTGTGGTGGCATGCCTGGCAAATCCAGTGAGTTTAAAAACTCTGCTGGATAGTTTACAACTTCGTTGGTATCACAAACTGTATCGATCGATTTGTTTGATATTAAGTCGCCTGGCAATATCTGTTTTATCTTGAAGTTTAATTCATCAACGTCCACATTTTTTTGCTGCTAATGGCTCTTTCTGCCAGCCACCATGATTTATGTATAGTATGTGTACATCTGGAAATACGCGGTCAATGAGAGCATTAATGCATTATTAACGATAATGCAGATTTTAGGGGGCAGTTTTATGAATTCAGTATTTTCATAGACAACAACTTTTCATATCATAGCAAGTTTTCTTTTTCAAAAATATAAAAAAATTTATGTCAAAAAAAAAATTTTTGTTAAAGCAATTAAGATATTTTTGCTGGATAGGGACACCCTAATCACTTTAGCGGTATGAAAAATAGATAGTAGCCGATTTCCAAACCTACTGAATACGCATATAAAATTTGATAAAAATCGGTAAAGCCGTTTCGGAGGAGTACGGTAACTAACATTTTGAGAATGTTAATTTTATATATAAGATGTTATTAATATTTTAATTTTATAAAACATAAATATAAAATATAATTCATCCAAATAATTTTTAGTATTTTATATAAAAATTAATAGAAAAGGTAAAATTGAAAAGGTAAATAAATGTACAGCGCTGATATGTTGCATTATAAATTTGAAAAGGTAAGCTAACATGTCATGAAAATTTGATTTTACTTATGTTATATATAGGTAAATATTGAATTCAACTTAAATTCAATATAATTTAATAGTAGTTATAATAAGTAAGTTTTATAGCACACCTACTATTTGCATATATAACCACTTATGCAAATGAGTAATCAAAATCTTGCCCCAAAGAGAAGATATACGATAAGCATTCCAAATAAACGAAATGCTTATCTGGTAATAGTAGCATCTAACACAATGCCCCCGAAAATAGTATTATCCGATAAAAACTGTTCAAACATTGCATCTTCTGCAGCATCGCTTGCAATTCCCAATACAGTCAGTTCCAAAAGTAAAATAAAGATCCAAACAGGCATGAAACGCTATGTCAATATGAAACGGAAACTTAGTCCTCAAAAAAGCAATTCAAAAAGTGTTAAAATAAATAAAACTGACAAAGATAGTGCACCCATGCATCGTCTACCAAAAAGTTTAAACCTAGTTACACTCTTTGCACGTTCGATTGGAAATAATACGTTTTATATTGTTCATATAATAAGAGGCAATATACATGAAACCAAAATCCGAATCGACACCGAGAACAATTTTAGGGACATAACTAAATATTTCGATTGCAGCAAGAAAAATCACTACACAACCATCTGATGTAGAATCCATCGAGATAACAAATACCCTAAGCGAAAAAGGCTTCAGCACTAGAGGAGTTATAAATATTATTAATAAAGATAAAATACCACAACCTATGTTTAAAGTTAAACTTCACCTGGAAGCTTCTAAGCTTAAAAAAAATGAGAGCCATCCTATCTACAATCTACAATATTTACTTTACCGCGGAATTAGCATTGAGAAACTCCACAAAAAAAATGGTCCGGTGTAGTGCACTCGCATTTGCCGAGCTTCACTGTAGTTCCGAATGCGAATAAAACAGCATTTAAGGATACCAACTCCAAAAAATGTAGCAACTGCAGTGAAAATCACATCGCAAACTATAGAGGCTATCATATTTATAAAGAATTGAAGCACAGGTTAACTCTGCAGAAGGAAGCTTTGCGTAATCCCACAACAAGTACTTGTATAAAATTAGTTGAAGTTGTGAAACACTTGTCTACTAATCCTATTACACCAAGTGTTTTATATGCTAGTTTGGAAATGATGATCTTTACTCTCTCCCAGAGTGTTGTAGTATGAATGAGAAGGATGTTATTTTATGTTGTGATTTCTTATGAATACCGTAAATCCAATATTGTTGTGATATTTGTGAAGAAGACCGACTGCGCCAATTTATGTTATGGTTTAATTTTAATGGAATGTTAATTTATGTTGTGGTTTTACTGATGATCGATGATATTACGGTTTTTTTGCCCATAAATATAAGTTACAATAAAACACTGTGGCTATTCACTCGTTCAAATAAATCTCATTATAGTTGCTACTCTATAACATTTCACAGTCAAATATTTTCAATATGAAGTTATGTTATTATTTTTTCACTTTATATATTCCGTAATATACGTTATGATCAAAAAAGAACGAGAATTAAAAAAAAAAACTCAAAGTTTTAATTTTTAATAATTTTCTTTATTATCGCCTTCAAAGTACTCTCCTTCTGCAGCAATACATGCATGCCAACGCTTGATCCAATTTTCCATGCAAGTTTTATAGGTAGCCGAAGGTATAGCCTTTAGTTCACGCATCGAATTCTCTTTTATGGCCTCTATTGTGTCAAAACGTTTTCCGCGCAATGGCAATTTGAGTCGGCGGAAGAAGAAAAAGTCACACGGGACCATATCTAGAGAGTACGGTGCTTGGTTGATGATAGTGGTGAAGTTTTTGGCTAAAAACTGAGACAAAACCAAAGCTGTCGTGGTGTCGTGGTGTGAACTCCACGAGTTTTTCTTCCATAAATCTGGCCTCTTTTTGCGAATGTCCTCACGCAAACGTCGATTGTTGTTTGGTGGGCATGTCAAATTCATAGAAACATATCTTATTACCAGTTATGATGCGTTCTATGAATGTAGGGTCACTATCTGCGTTGGAAATCATTTCTTTGGCTACATCACAACAAGGTGTTTTTTGAATGAAATTCAGCTTTTTATGTACCAGCCGAGAAGCGGTGAGTTTCAAACCAAAAACATCAGTTAAAATGTGTTCGGTCGATCCATAT
>NW_024034926.1:0-4800 GCF_002237135.1 Teleopsis dalmanni | reverse complement strand
TATTAAATTTGGTTTAATTTAAATTTGGTTTTTTGCGTTAACTACAAAACGTTAATAAATTTCTTTTTACATAACTTTACTTTACTTTATTTAACTAAAACAATATATTTATTCACGACGCTACCCAAAGAACTTCCGTTATTCTTACTTCACTCGATTGTGTCATTCGCTGTCAAACATAGTTTAGGTGACCACATGTTGTTAAAAATTTTAAGGTGCCCAGTTGTGCGTTTCGGATGTAGGTTAACAGTCGGCCCTTCCTGACGTCAAGCGTCCTCGCGCTCGGAATCAGTTTCTTCTTCGTACGGCAATTGACACCATGGCTTTAGAAGATCAGACGCATAGATTGATTTATAATGTCGTTGTTTTCGATCGGATCCTGGTAGGTCTTCGATGACATAACGGTCATTATCGAGAACTTCGGTGACTACGAACGGTCCTTTATATCGACATTCAAGTTTGCGGGACGTGCCTGTGGATGCTGGTTCTCGTTCTGCTAGAACTAAATCAGCTTGCTCATATTTCGTTGGTTTCCTGTGTTTGTCGTCGAAACGCTTTTTCGCTTTTACTCGTTTACTATCGGTGTTATTAGCAGCAAGTAATCGTCGGCGTTGAAGTTCTTCTTCGGTGATTGGAATAGTATCGTCTTCATCTTGGAGAATTTGGATCAGCTTGTTACCCAATATGTCGCGTGGCTTGAATCCAAAAAGCAATTCGTTTGGAGATTTTCCCGTCGTTTGGCTAATCAGTGAGTTCAATGTACATTGAATGCTTCGTAGTTGCTCGTCCCAGGTTCGGTCATCTTGTGTTGATGGTTGCAGCATGGATAAAACGGTGCGATTAAATCGTTCGACTTGGTCATTGGCGTACGGACTGCGTTGCGTATGTGTTTGATTTGTTGATCGTTACAGTATCTTTCGAATTCTTTTGACGTAAAGGCGGTACCACGATCACTTATTATATTTTCAGGTGTTACAACGTAACTGATAACTTCATTCAGAATGGCGATGACTTGTTTAGTGTTCGTACTTTTCACTGGTCTGACGATGACAAATTTTGTGAAACTGTCCACAATAATCAGGATATACTCGTTTAACTTTCGGCTTCGGGGAAAAGGTCCCAGGTGGTCAATGTGTATTGTTTTGAACGGAATAGGCTCCATTTTGTCGCAATGTAACTCACCTTCCTTTTTACCTCCTCGACGCTTAGTGAAGGCACAATCAATGCACGCTTTCACAAAAGATTTGACAAAGTTTCGCATTCGAGCGAACCACATAGACCGTTATCCTCAATTTTCATTACGATTTGTTGAAGTTTGCTATCTTGTAATTGCATACTGTAAAGCCAATCTGCCTCAGTTATTTCCGCCTTCCAGACTCGCAAAGTCGCTTCCTCAAGATCGCAACCGTCTTCCTTAGGCATACGACTTAGTGCGTCGACGTGCGCCATTCGATGCTCGCTTCGATGTTCGATGATGAGGTCATAGTCTTGGATACGAAGCCACCATCTGGCTATACGAGGTATTATTTCTCGCTTTTGCATGGCCAATTTTACAGCATTGCAATCGGTAATAACCGTAAACGACTTTCCATAGATGTAATATTTAAAGCGGTCCACAGATTCGACAACTGCAAGCGTTTCTAATTCGTAACTGTGATATTTCCTTTCCAGCGGTGTGGTAGATCGACTAAAATACGCCACCGGCTTCCAATCTCCGTTGTCATTTTGGAGTAAAACACCTGCGAGTCCGATGGCACTCGCGTCTGTATGCACTTGATGGTCAGCTTCTACTCGGTAGCCCGTTAATACTGGTCCGGTTGTTAGTGCTTCATTTAGACTCACAAAGGCGTTTGTTTGTTGATCTGTCCATTTAAAGACGGCGTTTTTCTTAAGTAATTGTCACAACGGTTCGGATATAATTGCGTAGCCTGGTATAAACTTACGGAAATATCCCGTTAACCCTAAATAGCGCCGCACCTCTGTTTGCGTTGTAGGCATGTTGAAATTTCGGATGGCTTCGGTCTTGATTTCACCCGGCGTTATCCCGTTGGGTCCCAACTGATGTCCCAAGAATTGGATAGTATCTTTCAGAAATTCGCATTTTTTTAAATTCAATGTTAAATTAAATTCTTTTATTACACCTAAAATTCGTTGAAACTTTCCGAGAAGTTCTTCTTCATCGTTCCCGCCGACAAGCATATCGTCCATGTAGTGAATCATGTCGCTGGGTTCCAAGCGCGTTTTAATTTTTGCCATCAATTGTAGAAACAAGACTGGTGCGTTCTTCAGCCCGAACGGCATCCGTTTAAACTCATACAAACCATCAGGAACCACAACTGCAGTATATTTACAACTGTTACGTTCTATAGGAATTTGATAATAACCACAGTTAAGATCTAACGATATGTAGATTCGATACTTCGTTGCTTCTTGTTAACTTTCTTCGATATTGGGCATTGGGTAGCATTCTTTTCGAGTGAATTGATTAATCCGACGGTAGTCCACGCAAAGTCGATGTTCGCCATTCTTTTTTTTTCACAAGCAACATTGGACTCGCATAACTTGATTCAGACGGAGCTATAATATCATTGTCGAGCAACTCTTGAATTTTCTTCGCAACGATTTCTTTTTTCGGTTCCGGAACTCTATACGGGACTTGTGCGATTACCTCGTTGGTCATTAACTCAATTTTCATTTCGACTACACTAGTTTTACCGATTCCATCCATACCTGTAGCGAAACATTCTCGGAATTCATTCATCACATCTAACAGCTTTCCCTTAGAATCTGAATTTACAGTGTCCATACACACGTCATCTTCCGTTATTGGACTAAGTTTATTAATTTTACACGTCGTTTTTACTTTGTCTTCGAAATTGAACTGTCCGTTGTCATATACGGCGCGTATATTTTCGCTATTGAATATTTTGTACCCGAGCAATAGATCGTAATACAACACACAATCTTTGAAGACGTGCAACGTCAACGGTTTTTCAACCTCATCGATTTTCAAATCCGTGTCGATTTGTATCTCAGATCGTTCTATACCACCACCGAATCCACCGATGGTAAATAGGTTTTTGCTGCGCGTACCACCAATATCGTTGGCAAATGTTTCTCGGACCATATTACATTTGCTTCCAGTATCAATAAATGCAATGGCTTGCTTACCACCAATCGTTATTTTCTTAAGAAATTTATCGTCGATAATACTTGTTTTTCGCACAAAAGCTGATGGTTTTCCGCAATTTTGCTGTTCATTTTTGGGGTGCACCTTATTACAATCTATACAACGAGGACGTTTTGGTGGTCTTGCACAATTCACTGACAAGTGCCCTGACTCACCACAATTGTAACACATAACATTCTTTGCCTTACTGAACGATTGTATTCTTTGTTCGCTTTCACCCGCATTATGAAAAGGCTTTTCGTTTATCTTAATGCAATTTTGTAAAAAGTTCTCGCATGCTTCACACATTTCTTTAACGGATACGAATTTTTGCGGAGCAATCGCCATTTGTAGTTCTCGATGTTTTAATCCTTCTCGGGCGTATTTCGTGATAGCCATCTCACTAAGATTATGACGTCGTCCTAGCACAGAGACACGAAAAATGAACTCAGTTATTGTTTCGTTTTGCCTTCGAGCAACGCGCGACATGTTGTAATGTATATCCGCTTCATCGTATTCGCAACCGAACTCGGTGACAAGCTCATTTGAGAACTCCTTCCAAGTAGCATGCATTCTTGGTTATGCGTCCACCCACATGCGCGCTACACCCTTCAAACGGCTATACACTGCAAGAAGCACACTTTTTTCGGGCCACGCATATACAGACATAACAGCTTCAACACGTTCGACAAATTGTGTAGCCGTAATAGAATCTTCATTCGTTGGGTCGAATTCGGGCAAAACTTCTACGATTTCTCGTATAGAATGCGCGTTATGGTCCTTACTAGGCATTTCTGAAGTACTGTTTTGATTGTTTCTAACGTTATTCTGGTTAATGGCTACTTGTTGAACCATTTGCCTCAGTTCGCTAATTTTTTTCTCAATTCTTCGTTTTCACTCCGCAATTCATCATTATCGTTTGTAAATTGCAAAACTACGCCGCTTGACTTCACGTGTTCAGTTAATCGTGCAACTAATTCCGCCTTATTGCCTGTAGTTGATAACTCTTGCTGTTGTAAGAAGTCCTTCAACTGTTCCTTCGTCAGTGATTCGATGGTCACCATCATTACGTATATATAGTTTAATTACTCCCCTTTAGGGCATTGATTCAATCCCACTTCTGAACTTTAAATTTGGTTTAATTTAAATTTGGTTTTTTGCGTTAACTACAAAACGTTATTAAATTTCTTTTTACATAACTTTACTTTACTTTATTTAACTAAAACAATATATTTATTCACGACGCTACCCAACGAACTTAGGTTATTCTTACTTCACTCGATTGTGTCATTCGCTGTCAAACATAGGTTAGGTGACCACATGTTGTTAAAAATTTTAAGGTGCTCAGTTGTGCGTTTTGGATGTAGGTTAACATATTATTGATGTCCATTATGCCATACTTTATTAAATGCTTGTTTAACATCGAGGAATATCGCGGAACAATATTCTCTGAGCTCAAATGCGTGTCTTATTTCATTCGTTATATGATTCACTTGCTCAATAGTTCCATGTTTTTCCCTAAAACCAAACTGGTGGAACGGTATTAAGTTTTGAACGTGAAGGAACGGTTTTAGCATTAAAAGCAGTGCTCTTTCAAAGAGTTTAGAAAGGCATGGCAGTAAGCTTATTGG
>NW_024034925.1:0-4802 GCF_002237135.1 Teleopsis dalmanni | reverse complement strand
TCCGATCGAATGGGTATGTATAATTTGGTTTTTATTTACTATTTTATTATTTAATAAATCGGATTCTTTTTCTATATTAGAGAGTACCAATATCTTATTCAATCTTCAATCTGGAATACAATTTAGTCAACATTCCAACTTATATTTTTTTTAAGGTAAGGAAAATAATTTTTGAGATAATATAAAATAAATTAAAATAAGTAACTCCAACAATATCGACAATTAACTGAGTTCAAAAACTTAAAGAATAGCGCTTGATTGATAAAATTTAACTTTAAATTTGATTCCCTTAGTGAAAATCAGAAAACAATTTATATTGACCAAACCTACAAGGAAGGGTGCCTTAAATGACTTAAATGCCTTAAATGCCTTAAATGTTATTGTAAACACTTTCACTTCTCCGATCGAATAGGTATGTATAATTTGGTTTTTATTTACTATTTTATTAATTAATAATTCGGATTCTTTTTCTATATTAGAGAGTACCAATATCTTATTCAATCTGGAATACAATTTAGTCAACATTCCAACTTATATTTTTTTTAAGGTAAGGAAAATAATTTTTGAGATAATATAAAATAAATTAAAATAAGTAACTTCAACAATATCGACAATTAACTGAGTACAAAAATTTAAAGAATAGCGCTTGATTGATAAAATTTAACTTTAAATTTGATTCCCTTAGTGAAAATCAGAATAGAATTTATATTGACCAAACCTGCAAGGAAGGATGCCTTAAATGACTTAAATGCCTTAAATGCCTTAAATGTTATTATAAACACTTTCACTTCTCCGATCGAATGGGTATGTATAATTTGGTTTTTATTTAATATTTTATTATTTAATAAATCGGATTCTTTTTCTATATTAGAGAGTACCAATATCTTATTCAATCTTCAATCTGGAATACAATTTAGTCAACATTCCAACTTATATTTTTTTTAAGGTAAGGAAAATAGTTTTTGAAATAAAGTAAAATAAATTAAAATAAGTAACTCCAACAATATCGACAATTAACTGAGTTCAAAAAATTTAAAGAATAGCGCTTTGATGGATAAATTTTAACTTTAAATTTGATTCCCTTAGTGAAAATCAGATAGGAATTTATATT
Source organism: Teleopsis dalmanni (assembly GCF_002237135.1). NCBI lineage: Eukaryota > Metazoa > Arthropoda > Insecta > Diptera > Diopsidae > Teleopsis > Teleopsis dalmanni. Next base: position 3,691 of record NW_024034925.1, on the reverse strand, counting down.
GACCAAATCTACAAGGAAGGGTGCCTTAAATGCCTTAAATGTCTTAAATGTTATTATAAACACTTTCACTTCTCCGATCGAATAGGTATGTATAATTTGGTTTTTATTTACTATTTGATTAATTAATAAATCGGATTCTTTTTCTATATTAGAGAGTACCAATATCTTATTCAATCTTCAATCTGGAATACAATTTAGTCAACATTCCAACTTATATTTTTTTAAGGTAAGGAAAATAGTTTTTGAAATAAAGTAAAATAAATTAAAATAAGTAACTCCAACAATATCGACAATTAACTGAGTTCAAAAATTTAAAGAATAGCGATTTGATTGATAAATTTTAACTTTAAATTTGATTCCATTAGTGAAAATCAGAAAGGAATTTATATTGACCAAATCTACAAGGGAGGGTGCCTTAAATGCCTTAAATGTCTTAAATGTTATTATAAACACTTTCACTTCTCCGATCGAATAGGTATGAATAATTTGGTTTTTATTTACTATTTTATTAATTAATAAATTGGATTCTTTTTCTATATTAGAGAGTACCAATATCCTATTCAATCTGGAGTACAATTTAGTCAACATTCCAACTTATATTTTTCTTAAGGTAAGGAAAATAGTTTTTGAAATAAAGTAAAATAAATTAAAATAAGTAACTCCAACAATATCGACAATTAACTGAGTTCAAAAATTTAAAGAATAGCGCTTTGATTGATAAATTTTAACTTTAAATTTGATTCCATTAGTGAAAATCAGAAAGGAATTTATATTGACCAAATCTACAAAGAAGGGTGCCTTAAATGCCTTAAACGTTATTATAAGCACTTTCACTTCTCCGATGGAATAGGTATGTATAATTTGGTTTTTATTTACTATTTTATTAATTAATAAATCGGATTCCTTTTCTATATTAGAGAGCACCAATATCTTATTCAATCTTCAATCTGGAATACAATTTAGTCAACATTCCAACTTATATTTTTTTTAAGGTAAGGAAAATAATTTTTGAGATAATATAAAATAAATTAAAATAAGTAACTTCAACAATATCGACAATTAACTGAGTTCAAAAATTTAAAGAATAGCGCTTGATTGATAAAATTTAACTTTAAATTTGATTCCCTTAGTGAAAATCAGAAAACAATTTATATTGACTAAACCTACAAGGAAGGGTGCCTTAAATGACTTAAATGCCTTAAATGCCTTAAATGTTATTATAAACACTTTCACTTCTCCGATCGAATAGGTATGTATAATTTGGTTTTTATTTACTATTTTATTATTTAATAAATCGGATTCTTTTTCTATATTAGAGAGTACCAATATCTTATTCAATCTTCAATCTGGAATACAATTTAGTCAACATTCCAACTTATATTTTTTTTAAGGTAAGGAAAATAGTTTTTGAAATAAAGTAAAATAAATTAAAATAAGTAACTCCAACAATATCGACAATTAACTGAGTTCAAAAAATTTAAAGAATAGCGCTTTGATGGATAAATTTTAACTTTAAATTTGATTCCCTTAGTGAAAATCAGAAAGGAATTTATATTGACCAAATCTACAAGGAAGGGTGCCTTAAATGTCTTAAATGTTATTATAAACACTTTCACTTCTCCGATCGAATAGGTATGTATAATTTGGTTTTTATTTACTATTTTATTAATTAATGAATCGGATTCTTTTTCTATATTAGAGAGTACCAATATCTTATTCAATCTGGAATACAATTTAGTCAACATACCAACTTATATTTTTTTTAAGGTAAGGAAAATAGTTTTTGAAATAAAGTAAAATAAATTAAAATAAGTAACTCCAACAATATCGACAATTAACTGAGTTCAAAAATTTAAAGAATAGCGCTTGATTGATAAAATTTAACTTTAAATTTGATTCCCTTAGTGAAAATCAGAAAACAAGTTATATTGACCAAACCTACAAGGAAGGGTGCCTTAAATGACTTAAATGCCTTAAATGTTATTATAAACACTTTCACTTCTCCGATCGAATAGGTATGTATAATTTGGTTTTTATTTACTATTTTATTATTTAATAAATCGGATTCTTTTTCTATATTAGAGAGTACCAATATCTTATTCAATCTGGAATACAATTTAGTCAACATTCCAACTTATATTTTTTTTAAGGTAAGGAAAATAATTTTTGAAATAGTGAAAATAGTGATTAGTGAAAATCAGAATAGAATTTATATTGATCAAATCTACAAGGAAGGATGCCTTAAATGCCTTAAATGTTATTATAAACACTTTCACTTCTCCGATCGAATGGGTATGTATAATTTGGTTTTTATTTACTATTTTATTAATTAATAAATCGGATTCTTTTTCTATATTAGAGAGTACCAATATCTTATTCAATCTGGAGTACAATTTAGTCAACATTCCAACTTATATTTTTTTAAGGTAAGGAAAATAGTTTTTGAGATAATGTAAAATAAATTAAAATAAGTAACTTCAACAATATCGACAATTAACTGAGTTCAAAAATTTATAGAATAGCGCTTGATTGATAAATTTTAACTTTAAATTTGATTCCCTTAGTTAAAATCAGAAAGGAATTTATATTGACCAAATCTACAAGGAAGGGTGCCTTAAATGCCTTAAATGTCTTAAATGTTATTATAAACACTTTCACTTCTCCGATCGAATAGGTATGTATAATTTGGTTTTTATTTACTATTTTATTAATTAATAAATCGGATTCTTTTTCTATATTAGAGAGTACCAATATCTTATTCAATCTGGAATACAATTTAGTCAACATTCCAACTTATATTTTTTTTAAGGTAAGGAAAATAGTTTTTGAAATAAAGTAAAATAAATTAAAATAAGTAACTTCAACAATATCGACAATTAACTGAGTTCAAAAATTTAAAGAATAGCGCTTGATTGATAAAATTTAACTTTAAATTTGATTCCCTTAGTGAAAATCAGAATAGAATTTATATTGACCAAACCTACAAGGAAGGATGCCTTAAATGACTTAAATGCCTTAAATGCCTTAAATGTTATTATAAACACTTTCACTTCTCCGATCGAATGGGTATGTATAATTTGGTTTTTATTTACTATTTTATTATTTAATAAATCGGATTCTTTTTCTATATTAGAGAGTACCAATATCTTATTCAATCTGGAATACAATTTAGTCAACATTCCAACTTATATTTTTTTTAAGGTAAGGAAAATAATTTTTGAAATAGTGAAAATAGTGATTAGTGAAAATCAGAATAGAATTTATATTGATCAAATCTACAAGGAAGGATGCCTTAAATGCCTTAAATGTTATTATAAACACTTTCACTTCTCCGATCGAATGGGTATGTATAATTTGGTTTTTATTTACTATTTTATTAATTAATAAATCGGATTCTTTTTCTATATTAGAGAGTACCAATATCTTATTCAATCTGGAATACAATTTAGTCAACATTCCAACTTATATTTTTTTTAAGGTAAGGAAAATAATTTTTGAGATAATAGAAAATAAATTAAAATAAGTAACTTCAACAATATCGACAATTAACTGAGTTCAGAAATTTAAAGAATAGCGCTTGATTGATAAAATTTAACTTTAAATTTGATTCCCTTAGTGAAAATCAGAATAGAATTTATATTGACCAAACCTACAAGGAAGGGTGCCTTAAATGACTTAAATGCCTTAAATG
>NW_024034924.1:0-4802 GCF_002237135.1 Teleopsis dalmanni | reverse complement strand
TGGAATTGCGAAATAATGTTATTATTATTTTAAACTTATTCACAAATGATTATGTTGGATAGTAACTGTTATTTTAGTTTGTTTAGTTTGGCATTTGTTAAATATACAATTTGTACACAAATTAACTTTGCAAAAATTATTAAAACAAAAGCAGCTCATTTATCGTACGACGTAAGTCTTGTGCATAAATTTAAATATAAATAAACCGAATTTTATGCATATTAAATATGCAAACAAAATTTGCTTTATTTATTTATTTTAAATTAATTTTATTTTTCAACACTTTCATTTCTTTTTTATTTTTTGTAAAAGAAAAGTATTTAAATTAATATATGTATATTAAAATAAATATGAAGAACTTATTCACAAATTTTGTAATATTCTAATGAATAAATGTGTGTATGCTCTTCTATTTGGTATATATGCTAATTATGATAAAACCATAATTTTTACAATTAATATATTATATTATATATAAATTTAATATAGAAGAAACTTAAATATAATAATAGTTTTAACTGAAAAATAGTAAAAATAAAAGAAATTTAGACACTATGAAATTTAATGTTTTTTTTTATCAAGTATTTATGTAACACATGACTCACTAGAGTATCTTGCAAATAATCTAGAACAGTATTGTTCAAAAAGGGGGAAAATATTTATTGTCGTACTTCTTTTGGAGTACACTAAATAAAATATATTAAAAGTTAACTACATATATAATAATAGAATTGCAGCAATAGTAGAAAGTGTATTATTGTGGAACTTCGATAAGAATAGTAAGCGGATATTGAACTAGAATATAAATTCGGCCACTCTGTGTTCTGATGCCGTATAATGAGGAGCTACGATAATACTGTGAAAAATGCACAGTATTCTTGTAACATATATACTTGATGTAATAAGACAATTATATATAAAATTATGATTGGCGATTAATGGATGTAATTGAATTATTTAATTAAAAAAATAACGCGTTACTGTTAAGTTTACGTGAACTCTGCACCATTATATGCAGCAGTAAGAAAGTGGTTCTCTGACTTCGTATATGGCTATACAAGCTTAGTTGAAAATGACTTTTCTGTATGAACAAGAACTTTTGAAAGATGAAAACATCATCAACACATCCAACATCATGGTATTGGATCGGTGAAACGTCGTATAAAAGTGAGACCTTACTGAGATTGTGGGTGTTCCACTTAGTCGCATTTGGAAAATATTACTTAAAAATAGAAGAAGCATAAGCTATTCACACTTCAAAAGACGCATTTGTAGACCTGCTGTACCATTTTACTGAGTAATATAGTCACCGAAAAGCAACACCTTCTGTCAAAGAAGATACTTTTTTCAAGGATGTAAGGATGATCTTAAGCAAAAATAGATAGTTGACAATATTATAAGAATTTTCAGCATATTGTCTCGTCTTATCAGTATACCTACTGATAGCAATATAACGTTAAGATACAATAAAAATAGAGTATATAGTTTTACAATTGTAGATATAGAAATAATATTTTTTCGATAAACAAATCTCGTACTCAGAATAAATCGTACTCCAACAGTGGTGGTATTCTGTGGTTTATAATTATAGTCTGTCTTATAGTCTGTCGTTATGCTGGGAGTTTGAGTGAGAAAGACATACTTTAACATTATGTTTTTTTTAATTTTGTTCACTCAAGTGTTAAGATGAAATTGAAATGCATAATAGAATTAGAAAAGGATAAATATATAAAATTTTAACGCACATTCAATAATTTTCAAAATATTGGACGTCGCATTGTTGTATACGTGTAACGTTATTGTAGAGCAATGTTCTATCAAGTTTTTTAGCAATTGGGCGCGAGTAATTAGGCTGTTTAATAATAACTTCAACCTCAAAAATAGAAAGTTACTATATACTCAAATAATTAGGCCAGCACTACTGTAAGAATATGTTACATACAGCAAAACCTAAAATACTGCTAAAAAGCAATTACAGATAGCCTGGCTATAAGATTATTTGAGATTCCAAAGTATATTAACACAACAGACATACACAGAGATCTAAGGATCGACTCAGTGAAAAAATATATCAGGCACAGAGCCCTAAAATTATTCACAAAACTTGATACACTGCCCAACCACGTCCTAACAAACCTTTAAGTCCACCTCAGGACCCACAGAAAGATATGCTGATCTACGGTTCGTCATCAGTTAGAAGATAAATAAATTATAATAATTCTAGTATAGTTTAAGCCTAATGTGGGACAGAGATAAGCCCCCCAGCCACAAAAGAATAAAAGTATGCAATAGCACTAACTCAAGAAACCACAACAACAAAAAGACTGTTTTTATAGCACTTTGCATTTGATTATATCTTCTACGATACTAATGCGGTATAATTTTTAATCGCACAAATATCATATCGATTTGTGTGCGTTCCTGAATTTGCCTTTATTACATTATAATAATACTATACATACATTAAAGGTCGGCAATTAAATAGCCCCTACCTGTATTAAGTACTTTATATGCAGTGAGTATTACATATGTGGCAAAAAAATTTCCTAGAATTTGAAATTTATGAAAAATAATTAAATTTAAACTAAGTTGTTATATATATACACATATGTGTCAATAAATTTTATGTCAAAATAATACTTTAAAAATTTATTTTAAGGAATTGTGCATTTAAGAATTAATTGTTTTATTCTTATTTCTTATTATACAGTCGCTTTCAAAGTTTTGAATTTGAATTCATCATTGCTTTTTACATTATTGCTTATGGCAATCATTTTCATTCCTTTTAACATTGAACGCTTACCCTTAAACGGAAATCGACTTTGCTTCGTACTGTCAGTCAAAGAATAATTTTGAAGTGTCGGAAATTGTGTCGGCCATTTTGGCGTAAACTTTATTTCAAACATTTCTTGCGCTGCATTAACTTTAGTTTTTTTGTTGTTTAAATTTTAGTTAAATTGAAGTATTAACATAGAATTATTCTAAAATCAAAAATCAAGTAAGTAAAATGGAAGAGAAAATCAAAAATTTCTATATTTCGTCTGAATGTAATAAAATATATTAGTTTGTATAATTTTACAGACATATTCGATACCTTTTTAAATATTTTATTTATAAGCAACAATAAAAAGCTTCGCGCTACGAAAAGCAACAATTAAAAGCTTTCTCGCTACGAAGAGCAACAATTAAAAGCTTCGCGCTGGCTTTTTTTATAAAGCTACATGAAAAATTCAGCGGCTAAAAAGTATTAAAACTAAGCACTCATTAATAGGCCAAAAACAAAATAATTTAAAATTTTTCTTGACAGTGGAATAAAATTAAATTTTTATTAAAAATAAACAGTAAATATAACAAACTTTTTGTTTATTGTTAGAAAATGTTGGCATCCAAGACTTTGCGTTTGCTACCTGTAACTTCAAAAAATGGAACAGGTTCAGCGATGCAGTTGTTGCAAATGATATCACCCGGTATTAATGTCGATCGAGGTAATTTATTCATATTTCTAAAATCTATGAAAGACTTATAAAATAACTTTTTGCTCTTTATAGACAATAATCCAAATGATTTCATCAAAAGTGCACCGATGACATCATATAGAACTGCTTCTGTGCGTTTGTTTTGTTCTGCTGATGGTCCCCCACAACAAGCAGGAGCTAAGGCATCGACTAAAGCATCACCACCACCGTCCTCATCGTCATCACAATCCGCTGCGACTGTAAAGGCACAATCTTTGGATGATAAAAGTCCAGCAACGCAACTGCTTTCACAATTGCCAGACAAAAAGCAGGTTGAAAAGTATTTTTTCCGCATTGTGGCATTTATTTGGGATACATCACATTGGGCTTACCGTATTCTTAAGCATAACGTCGATGAGCACATTATTAAGAATAAATCCGTTCAAGATAATTACAAGAAGTTTCTTGAGAAAATGGAAAAGTCCAAAAAGGATTAATGGGTTTAACGGAAAATACAGCTAACAAAGAAATACATAAAATTCATTTTTAAAATTTAAATTTATTTGTAAACAAAACACAAATAAAAATAAAATAAGCGCAAAAAAATGTATAAAAAGACAAGTTATTTGGTAAAAACTAATTAATTCTTTGTTCAATCGTACATATCTGTTAGTTGCTTAAATATTAGAGAGAAATGTAACTTTGTAATAATTTTGCCAAAAATTTGATTATTTTATTACGAGCTTCAACCAATTGTGGTGGATCAGTATGGATCGGTTCATACATATTTGCGCAGTGTGCAGTTCCTAAATTAATAAATATTAAATTTAGTCTCATATAAAATAAAACATATTACAATATAGAATAATACCTTCTATATAAATTGTTGGTGTTTTTGGATTTTTACTATTGATTAAACCAAGTGCATGCCAAGGATCAATTGAACCATGTACGTACAATACATTAGTAGTTTCAGGCTTCAAAGCACCATAGAAGGTATTTGTATTAGCTACAACTTGATCGAGATATTCTGCATCCATTCTGAATGATGAAAATACCCAAAAAATAAAGTAATTAAATAATAATATTCTTTATATAAACAAATAAGTAATAATGAATAACTAAATAATATAATAATAACCTATCTGAGTATATATCCATGCATTGATGTATGAAAAAATCTGCTCCAAAACGGTCGCCGAATGTATCACTTTTATTTGTTGATGTTTGATAAAAACCAAACTCATTACAAGTTTGATATGTCCATTGCCGAGAACCACCTGCGCACTCAGCAGTCCAAGAAGTTTCTTTCATGTCTGATATCATTTTATCATATTTATAATCCAA
>NW_024034923.1:0-4804 GCF_002237135.1 Teleopsis dalmanni | reverse complement strand
TTAAATAAATCTTTCTTTAAAATTGAACACATTATCTTTATTTTGAAAAGGCCTGTACTAGCAAATACAAATATGTTGTAGCGACCCCTGAAAAGAGACTGAGGATACCCCTACAAAGAATAATAACGAACCGAAAAATTCGTGTCGTTACAGTGTGAACCCCCAACTTTATACATAAAAGGTTTAAATTGTCATACGTCAACAACTAAATTTATTATAATATTATATATATAAAAGTTCTAAATATTAGTTGAATTATAATAAAATTTTGTATAAATGTAATATAAAACAATAAACTACCTCTCACGTTATTGTTCCAATCAAAATAATTAATACGACGATTCTTGCGCAAGAACTTAGTATATCCCAGAAAAATACTGCGAATGAAAAAGTTGTTGACCCTACATGAGTCAACTCTGCAAAAGCATCGCTGATTACTACAGCGAGGAGAGCACAGTAATACTTTTTAGCAACTAGAGCATATGCTTTACACTAGATCAATGCTAGTATATTAAGTACCAGAGAAGGAATTTGTCACCGACACTGACGAAAGTATTTATAGAATTGGCAGCGTTCTTCGTAGCTAATTGACGGTGGAGAAAAAGTAGTGGCATATTATAGCAGGGTTCTTGCGAAGCTGAAGGCAAACTATTGTATTACCCGCAAATAACATCAGAAGAATGAGTGAAAAACCGTTACAAGTACCTATACAGCTAACGATATCGTTTGAAAACGGATCACTAAGTATTAAGATGGTGTTGCAATTCGATTGAATGGCAGCACGTCTGACTCTGAAATAGAGCACCAGAAGGTTTTTAATCAACCATGAAAATGAATATGAGTTGCCAGGGGGAATGAAAGCATTGCTGCAGAAATAAATCGAAAAAAGTAAAAGTTGATATTCGGTTGACAGGTCTGTAAACGAAAGATGACTGGAGTTCTACAGTATCAGAAACAGCCAGCTAGAAGATCCTGATTTGCCAACACTTATGGTATCCAGAGAAAATTGGGGTACGGCCAACCAAGACACAGATAAGCAAAATATTTAGATATGTACATTATTAAATAAAAAAAAAACAACGGTTCATAACCAGACGACATGGTAGAATGGTTTAATCGCACTCTAAAAACTAATATGATAAATTATAAGTAAATATCAACGTAATTGGAGCAAACACGTCCCAAAATATTTAGTAACTTCTCGATCAGCAAAATTCGAGACAAAATGGTACAAAGCTGTGCACGTAGTCTTCGTCTCTGTACCTGTCTTTCGGCTAATGCTACCGATCACAACTGCACTAATACCTAGTCCAAAGCTTATGTTCCAAATACTTAAATAATTCAAGGCCTTTGCAGAACATCGCTAACGCTATTGCTTTAAAGCCCATCTTATTTAGTATATTTAGAATACAATCCACTACTAGTAGCCACAGTTAAGTGAAATAAACCCATTCACCTTTTTGGTTTACGTCTGCTGACTTATTTAATTTCAGTTGTGCTACCCAACTTTGTGTAAATAGTCCTTGAGCTCTTCCTCTAAACGAATTCTGGTAAGTCATGAATAGCTTTCGTATTTAAGGCCTCTTCAATATTTAAAACCGTTACAAACAAGTATTGTTTAAAATGAATTGATTTTTCCACAGTACGAATGACCGAATGTATAGATGTTTTCGTAGAAGTAAACCTTGAAGTAAGCATGCTAAGATTTTGAAATTTGAAAACGTTCGACTATTGGTCTTAAGTGAAGCGCTACTACCCTCTCCATTGTGTTCAGTAAAAATAAGAATAGACAGTATTTGGATTTTGTCTGTATGATCATACGCGTGAACTTTACCTTCAGCTAGTTTTTAGTATTCTTGTTAAGAATGAATATAGCCTTCTGATATCTTTGGCGTCGGATCATTGCCTCAGGCATATTTGTCTTCACAGCAGATGCATTATAGCTGGTATGTTTGTCTACCGGTTTTCGTGTAATTAATCACGTGGCTACTACTACGTGGTTTTGGAGATTTCCTGATTAGCTCCCAAAAAGTCGTCTTAAGACCTGATTAGCTCATAATATGTGTTTTTTATTGTGAGTATTTCTGTTCCCACGAGAGTACGGGAAAGAAAAGTCATCTGAAACGTAGTCTTCTGTGGCGACCCAGTTGGCTGTGCATTTATTGAATTTAAAAAGTAAAATTTAATTTCAAATATTTTTAAGTTTTTTGTTTTGATTGAGGAGAACGTTCCGATTTTTCTCTCTGTAAAAAGTTGAATAAAAGTTTATTAACATTGAAAATTTTTAGAGTTTTATTAATTAGCAAGGTGAACAGATCATTGCTAAATTGGTGACTCCGACGTGATTTCGAAAAAGTTTAAATTTAGAAATATTAACTTCTGAGCTAAATATCTAATTATCGAGCTGTGATGTCAGTTGCAGACGAAGGTGTAGTAATGGCTTCTGATAGTGGAAGTGTCGTAAACCGTGTAGCAGTGAAGGTGCCACCGTTTTGGCACGAGCGACCGGAGATTTGGTTTGCTCAGATCGAGGCGCAATTCGCAGTAGCTGCCATTACGAGTGACATCACACAGTTCAACACGGTTGTAGCAGCGATTGAGTCAAGTGTTATCGCCGATGTAAGTGATGCAGTGCTTCATCCTCCTGAAACTGGAAGATACGCTAATTTAAAGGCTTGCATCATAGAGCGGTACAGTGAGAGCGAGCAGCGGAAGATTCAACGGTTGTTGTCAGAAGTTGAACTTGGTGATAGACGCCCAACACAGTTGTTAACGGAGTTGACAGCGTTAGCTAAAGACAAGGTGAGCGATGAGTTCCTTAAGTCTCTTTGGCTGAAGCGTTTGCCACCACAAGTGCGCGCTATTCTGCAGGCATCGAACGTGGCACTAGCAGAACTGGCGAAATTAGCAGATCGTATTTGCGAGGCGGGTGATTTTCAACAGATAGCTGTAGCGTCAGCCTCTGATTGTCCAGCCTATTCTGAGAATGCTGTGATTTTACGAAGGCTTGAGCAAATCGAACAGCGTCTGAGTCGTTTGGATTTACGTCGTAGTGAGTCGGTGCAAAGTCGATCGTCATCGAGGAGACGTAGGCGAACTCGTTCCCGACCAGGAAGTCATCCAGATTGGTGCTGGTATCATGAAAGGTTTGGTGATAGAGCTAATGCTTGTCGGCAGCCCTGTAGTTTTGTGGCAAGCTCTCATCAGTCAAAAAACTAGGCACTCCTTCTACGTCGTCGAGCCGAGAAGGGGTTAGTGTTCGTATAGCTCGACTTAGTATTAAAGATCCCGCCACGTCGACCGTTTTTCTCATTGATACTGGTGCGGACATATCAGTTTTACCGAAGTCGTTCTGTCGTTGGAAGCAAAGGGCTATCAGTGTTGCATCAGTTAATTTATATGCCGCTAATGGTACGCCTATTCAAACATTTGGCGAGCGTCGACTGCTTTTGTCTTTGGGTTTGCGTAGAGATTTCCCGTGGACGTTCGTGATTGCGGATGTTAGCTGTCCTATTGTTGGAGCCGACTTCCTTAATCACTATGACTTGTTAGTGGATTTGAAAAGGAAGCGGTTAGTTGATTCGAAGACGACTTTGATGATGAAGGGTAAGGCTGCTGTGTCTCAAGAAGATACTGTTCGTGTGTGTGGTTCAGTTTCAGCTTATGCTGAGCTGGTTAATGAATACCGTGATTTAGGCATTATGAGTGCAAATCGGATGGGTTTAGTTACTAAGGTTGAACATTGCATCGAGACATTTGGTGCGCCGTCATTTGCTCGTCCCCGACGTTTAGTTGGAGCCAAACTTGAAGAAGCCAAGAAGGAATTCCAATTTTTAGTCCAGACGGGGATTTGTCAACCTTCGAAAAGCTGTTGGGCAAGTCCACTTCACATGGTTCGCAAAGGCGATGGAAGTTGGAGACCGTGTGGCGATTATCGCATGCTCAACGCGCAAACTAAACCTGATCGGTATCCGATTCCGTTCATTCATGATGTGACGAGTATTCTTCATGGTAAAACTATGTTTTCGAAGATAGATTTGCAGAAAGCGTATCATCAGATACCGCTTGCACTGGCAGACATTCCGAAGACAGCTATTACAACTCCGTTTGGCCTGTTCGAGTTTCGCTTTATGACTTTCGGTCTCCGTAATGCTGCCCAGACGTTTCAGCGTTTTATGAATGAGACTCTAGGTGATTTTAATTTCGTTTTTGCGTACATCGACGATATTTTAATTGCGTCAAAAGATGAAGCAGAACACAGAATGCATTTGCGACTGGTTTTAGATCGACTTAGAGAAACTGGTTTGACCGTGAATTTTGCCAAGTGTAAGTTCGGCTGTTCCGAGTTCGAGTTCCTTGGGCACGTTATTAGTGCAAAGGGTTTACGTCCTCCGGAGAGTAAAGTTCAAGCTGTTCGTGATTTTCCTCTGCCAGCAACGGTTAAACAGCTTAGACAATTCTTAGGCATGGTGAACTTTTATCGGCCGTTTCTGCGTAACGCTGTGCAGAATCAGCAGCGGTTGTTTCATCTTACACCAGGTAACCGCAAGAATGATAAGTCGGTGATTTCTTGGACTCCAGAAGATATAGAGGTTTTTGAGGCTTGCAAGAAGGATCTTGTCCAAGCTACGTTGCTTAACTTCATGGCTCTGGATGCACAATTGACGCTCACGACTGATGCTTCAGACGTTGCGGTGGGTGCTGTTCTCCAACAAGTAGTGAAAGGTGTGACTCAGCCATTGGCATTTTATTCAAAAGGTTTGAGTCCAGCGCAGACTAAGTATAGTGCTTATGATCGTGAGTT
>NW_024034922.1:0-4804 GCF_002237135.1 Teleopsis dalmanni | reverse complement strand
TATGTCTATATTTTATTAAATGCCCTAATTTCTCTTATGTCCTTAATTCAGCTCTATTTCTAATCCATGGCTCATTACAAGCACGTAAAATCAATGATATGTATTCAATAAATCTATAAATTCATTTAAAAATCCACGAGACATCAAAAAAAAACGAATTAAAATCATCTAGAAGGTCTTTTAGTGATTTCTTATAATACGTTATTTTTTGCACTATTTTCTGTTAGTATATGTTACAATCTATTATAGACTCGTCTTAATATCTTTAATGAATATTTTGTTAAGCTTAGAGCGATTCAATATTTTAAGAAGTGCCTGTTAATGGAAAGTTTTTTAATAAAATTTAATATTAATCCCATGCGGTAATAAAAAACAAAAAAAATCACTGAGAAAAGGTTTTGGTTACCTTTATAAATCTGAAAAATTTATATTTAAATGTAGTATGCTGTGGATAACATTTTGGATCTTCTATAAAGCTTGAGGCTCTTTTCGATATATTCAGTGTGTATTTCTTTTGCAACCAATCATTTGTCAATATATCAAATTTTCTTGACTGAATAACATTTGAGGTTATTTTTTGCGTTAATCTCGATCATTTTAACAGTAATTTTGAAAGTAATGAGAGTTTATCCAAATAAATTGACGTGCTGTACTAGATTAGGCTGTTATAAAAACACTAGTTAATAGATCATACTAATAATTTGCTGAATGTATTATCGATCTATCACAAGACTGCTAAACCCAATATAATAATTATATTTTATAGGTCACATTAATTATTAATTACATTATTCTGTTACTACATTACATTATTAATTACCTTAGATAAAGTTTGGTTGGAGTAGCTGCCTTGAACATCATAAGCCTACTTGATCTTTAATAATGACCCCCTTGGGTTCTAGGGATAAAAGAATTTGTACGCTGGTCTAGCGTACAAAATAGCTATAAAGACTAAAGTAGTGGGCTCATAAAAAAAGTCAAAAAGAACTGAACCCGACTATCTCATTTAAGTAAAAGTGAACCGCCCTAACTTAGTTACATAAATTTGGCTATGACTCATTACATGTCTTGCTAACACGCTGTGATCTGTTAGAAATGCTGAGTAGATTCCTCTGTGGTTGTAGCAGTTAACTGATAGAATTCGGGTTTTTTAGCTATCGCTAGATAATTTTATTTGATAGCTACCTTAGCCGTAACGAATAGGATCGAAAAGTGAATTTCGGAGTGTAGCATCTCACACACTGTGATCTTTTAACAGTGCTGAGTAGATTTTTTTGTATTTGGGTCAGCTAACTAGGACGCTTCAGTCTTTTTCAGTTATCGTTAGATAATTTTGTTTGGTGATCAGCTTAGCCATAGCGAATAGGAAGGAAGAATGATGAAAGCCGGATTTGAAATTTTTTGCATCAATTACTTAGTTGGTAAGAATTATGAAAACTTGTGTTCTTTTTTACTTAATTACGGTTTAATAACTCTCGCTCTTATAATATTTATCACATTCGGTTGACTAATAGACCATTGTTATAAATTTATAGAAAAAGAGTTGTTAAAAAAATTAGCCTGGACTCATGAATTATTAAAATATATCAAATTAATGAAATATTATATGAAATATATATATGAAATCTTTTGAGCATATATTAAATATTATAAATCAGTTCATATATTCAATTTCATTTCATATATTTTACATTTTATATACGTAAAAAAGAGAAATATTGTAAAAATTTAAACTAATCACTAACAATATATAAAATATTTAACTCCAACCAAAAGCGCAGAAAGTATTCATGCGTAAAAAGTGGTTACACAATTAATATCCATAAATTATAGAAAAATGCGTGATGCATGGAGATGCCAGAGCTATTTTGTAGCAAATGTAATACTGACCAATATTTTCCAATATCAAAAAAAAAAAAACCAAACAAATAAGTAATTCTGCATTTTTAATGGCAACACACGTTCGCAACTCCAAACCACAACGTATTCCATTGCAAAAATTTGCGGTGCACTCTTGAGTTGTAGAAATCAATTTCACTGCTTTCTTCCTTCCATTCATTGAAATGCATTTACGGCAAAAAAGTGACCATAAGTGACATCAAACCGGAATGGAACTACGCTCGCACTACCCATGCTTGATTAGTCATCGAACCTTATAAAGGCAGTGGAACTCAAAAATGCAATGCACGTCGTATGAAATCCTTATAAATTTCTTTAGTTGTAAAAAAAGGCGTTGCAATTTAGGGGAAACCACTCCGACTCGTGTTGAAAATAGATATAAGATCATATTTAGGATTTCTAATTTTTTTGACGTGTCGCAAAACAAATCGAGTAATAAAATAACTATAGTTTTATTTTTATGAGTTTGACGATTATTAAAAAGGTATATTTTTTCTCAAAGTGTTTAATTTGGACATATTTTTGAAGAGCTTCAAGCACTAAGGTAACATCAACTCTACCAAAATGGTTGAATAACACATATACACCTTTTTTAGTCAAAATAAATATAGATGGTAAGTAAGAAGAAAATATTATTGGTATTTTTGGTCAATATAAAACGCTTTCATTCTCTCTATATTTATTATTTTTCTTGTTTAAGAAAATTTTTCTCTTCAAAAAATAAAAAAATTGATGTGTTTATCACTTATATATCTCCTTTTGGAGTTACTATCTTTTACTAAAACATAATTTAGTTGTTTTTAGAATATTGATATAATTCATATTAAAACTTTATACAAATATATCATCTATTTATATAATATTTTATGAAATATATGTGTTTATATTTTCAGATTTCTATATATATATAGTAACTTTCGCTGTGATCTTCGTTGCAATAGAATATATTCTTCTAAATTTTAGCGTTTATAAACCTTAATTCCTTTTTTGTTCTTATTCTTACCGAATCGTTCTACGAATTGACTAAGAGTAACGTTATCAATAGATTTGCCGTTTTAGTATATTCGCTCAGCCAATTCGTTTTGGTTTAAGTAATTGGTACCGGTATTTGACAAAATCGCAATCTGCCTAAATTATAGATTATATGCATGTATCATCGAAATGCTCCTTACATAGCGATGATGAGTCTTTGGTCGAAGAGAAGAAAATTTAAAAAGAATTTATGTGTTCAATATTTAAGAAATTAAAGAGAGTCAACGGATTAATTAATATTAAGGTTTTTTACTCAAAAAACCCTTAATATCTCAAAATCGATGCATCTAAATTATTTCACTAATTATATATATTACAGAGTTCCAGACTAAAGATTGGGATATTATGGAAGCTATTTGGATGAAGTTGTTTTGAAATATTGGGATCTTATGACTGAACAAATTTTACAAATTTCAATTTTAGTAAATCAATTTCAGTAAATCTCTATAAATATTGAAAGTAGACCCCCTTTCGTTATGACTTTATTCTTTTTTAAACCAAGAAATTATTTCCGGCGTACATACACCATTTCCAAATAGATATATGCATATATCAATTAATTAACAACTGTTGAGCTCCCAGATTAGTTCTGAAAAGATATATTATATGGTAACTGTTTAATTAAATAAAAAATTAAATTGAATTTGTAATAAAAATACATACCTATTCAACAAGCTGTGATATATATATTACCTTTCCATTGTGGAAATCTACTTAAACACGACTTCTTTTATTGTATTTATAAAGAAATAAAAGAAAAAGTTATTTTAAATTTTATTTCATTTATAAATTTTTTTCACTTTATTTATATTGAAGTCCATTTTCCTCCATTTAAACTTTAATTATTAACAATATTTTTCCTATACCAGCATTTTAGTTTAGTGATACTTTTATTTTTTCGATAAATATTATTTATTTTTATGATCAGAAACTATATTTATTATGGAACTGTCTGATTGATCATTTAATTGAAATACAATTTTATGATTTCTTGAAATAGTATTTATTATTAAAATTATTTGCCGATATTTCGATTATCCTCGGCAATCATGAACCAATAAATACTTATATACATATGTATAATGAACAAAAAAAATTAAAATATATAAATAAAATGCAATAACTTAAAGAACACTTATACCATACATTGTCCTGTGCTCTATTTGTTTATAATGTTTATGTATACAGAGTACAGAGTTGTTCGTATCCATCGGATATGATATTTTTTTACATAACAGTTTCAATAATAATAATTTAGAAACATTTTTAAATCAAAAAGTTTAACTTTTAGTCATTTATATTATCATTAATTTGTTTTTTTGGAAGTAATATATTATTGCATGGCAGAAAAGCACGTTTGCCTTTATTAATCACACCAGCACTTACTATTCGGATCCGAACCAACCAATAATCTATATAATCATCCACAGCAGCTGTATACAACAGCTGTTAATGTGAGACTACCTCAAGTGCATTTAGCGATTTTTACTATGGAAAATTCTTGTTGTACGCGATTTTTTGACCAAACACGGCACCACTGTCATCGCTCAGGCACCATATTCGCCAGATCTGGATCCGTGCGACTTTTTCCTGTTCCCGAAACTCAAATTGCCCCTTCGTGTAAGCGTTTTGAGTCGATTGAATCGGTAAAAGAGAATTCGCTGAAGGAACTAAAAGCCATACCTTCACGGGCCTACGAAAAGTGTATGGAAGATTGGGTTAAGCGTTGGCATATGTGTATCGCTTCAGAAGGAGCATATTTTGAAGGAGATAAAATAAATTTGGAATAAAATTTAAATTTGTGTGTTTTATTTACAAAATCCGAGTACTTTTTGAGCAGAAGGTATCTACCATATATTAAATTGATTTTTAA
>NW_024034921.1:0-4805 GCF_002237135.1 Teleopsis dalmanni | reverse complement strand
ATTTGGTGTTAGATTTGCAAGCACAAGCTGGAGTTCACGAAATTCAAAAGGAGAATCAAGGAAAGGATTGAGAAAAGGCGGAAGACACCGAGAGATAACTGGAAGGTCGGAATTGCATGTAAGCAGGGACTCATAGTGAATACGATAGTCTTCACATTGTAAAGAATTAGATACTTTGAGAGGACTGTTTTTCAAATTTTTTGCTAGATTCCACCAGTCAGAAGCATTTTTAACAGTATTAAGAGCTTCAATATGTTTTAATTGCCATTGAAGTTTTTTATTACGGCAGAGGTATGCATATCGAGATCTGAATACAAAGTAAGAAGTACGATGGGTATCCAGATTGTATTTTCGAACTAAATTAAGAAAATGAAACATTTTTTTTCTAACTTCATGACACTGGCTATCAAACCATTCATTTTTTGGGTCAAAACGCTTTTTCAAAGTCTGGTTTCCCCACGCATCGCGAACTTTTTCAAGGAACATATCCAATTTAACATCAATCTGCATGTTAGAACTTATATAATCAGAACAAGTAGTCATTTCTTGCCGTTCTCTGTATCTACCAGCCAACGCTTCTTTCCAACGCATTTTTTTCGGAACTTGTACGTTATTTGAAATTACTTCCAAACTTGATGGAAATTAAAAGCGAGTAATCACTTAATCGAACTTTAACACCAGAATGCAGTCTTCTAAGCTCATTTGCTACTGCGCGCAGATTCTGTTTTCTGGACCGTTCATCCACTGTGAGATCTCTATTTACGTAAATATTTGTACCTTTTAATTTCGTCACAGCGGATAATATCTGTCTAGCCTGCGATTCTGACCCAAGTGTTGCAATAAAAATGCCATTACCTGGTAATTTTTTTACAGTGCACACAGATACATTTGCTTTCAGCACATTACTGCACAGTTTGTGAATTTCCTTTTCAGCAGACATAACTGTGTCGCACGATAAGCCTTTTACAACAATATTCGCTCGTCTACCGTCTTTATCTATGTGGTCAACCTGCATTTTTAACCGGCGCAATTCTTCTTTGAGTGAAGTATTTTCTTGTTTTAAGCAATTGATTTCATCTCTCAATACTTGCAGATCATCTTTCTTAGCAACGTTCTCAAGTTTAACATCCAGAACACTTGCCAAGCGCTCGTCAAAAACGGCCCAAGAGAAGACATCTTACGATGCTGAATTATTGTTACTATTCGGCATAGCCTTTTTGGCGATGTTAGTTGTTTCTGAGGAAGTTAATAGAATATTTCTTTTGTTACTTCTATCGCCCATTCCACAGGAACACGCAACACAAAAACAATCACGCTGTAGTTTAATAGCAAATAGTTACCAAAATATGATATATATCTTTTAATATATATCTAATATATATCTTTTTGATTTATATAAAAAGTTTGCAAATTAAAAAATAATAATTATAGTCTACTTTTAAGGGCTGTTGTTTAATAATTGTTTTTGTAGCCGTAGCACTAACCAAATAGTATAACTATTGTTTAACACTGATATTATAGTTACTATTTTATTTTTTATATTACTTATATTGCTTGTTTATCATTTGTATATTTTAGCGCCTTTTTTAATTAGGTGCTCCAGTGACCACACTTTAAAAATCAAAATAATTTGAGTTTATTAACAAATGTTAAATTGACTTTCACCTTCCTTTATATTCATAATAGTTCACTGACACTGTTAGTGAATTAACACTTAAGAAAATGAATTGACAGCACTTGAACTGTAACTCTTTAATTGAAAGTTGAGTTTTCAGCACTTGAACTGAAACTCTAGAAATGAAAGTGAGAGATCGAATATTGATTTCAATCTGATTTTAATTAAATTAAATTCTGCCTTAAATACTAAATTATTATAAATTATTACAATACCAATATCTAAATTTTATTCTTTTCCTTTACCGTTTTCTTGCCCAAAGTGCAAGCTCAATATATATTATGCAACCAAATTCTTTGTTGTGTCTAGCAACCAAGAATTAATGCCAATGCACTGGCCTTGATATACATATGTTACATATTCAAAGTTCAGTGCCACTGCATTTTATTAAATTAAATAATGCAAAGGAAAGCCAAAATTTGGATATTGCTAACATCAGCATACATGTTTAAGTTTTACAATAAATGTTTTACATATAGATAAATATATTTATAATAATCAAATGTGTAAATCTTGATATTTTGCAATAATTATAATAATACAATTTTACAATAATAATATTTACATATAGATAAATATATAATAATTAAATGTGTGAACAGACACTTTATATTTATATAAAAAAATTTTGTATAAAATATTTACTATATTTCAGAAATTTTCAAGGAGATCACTTTTTTAAATACTTGTATCACAACAGGGTATATTTAATATTAGGGGATGAATTACACAGATATAATATTTTAATGCGAATGAATGATTTGTATTATATTTATAATGTCAATAAAAGACAAAAAGACAAATTTCTTATTTGTTTTTTTAGATCTTAAAAAACTCTTGTAAGGATAATTTTTGTGAGAAATGCATTAATATTATATTTTATGTATCATATTTTGCGCGAATTTGTTATTTCAAATTTTTTTAAGGAGAAATTAACTCTTTCTTTTTTTTCACCTGTTTTCTAATTCATGGAAATGACATATCTTTCTAGATAGAAATTAACTGAAGATTTTACCTAACACAAACAAGATGCACTCATTCGAGTCCGTTTACTTTTTCTATTTAAAAATCTTGCGTTTTTTATCGATTATTTGTTTGTCAAAGACATTATTTAAGTAATAAAATAATATGAGTCAACATTTTTTTTTTTTTGTTTTTTTTTTCACAGTAGGTGAAAAGCATCGAAAGCCACAGTGTGAGACTTGAACCCACTAAAACTACCTCTTAGGAGGAAATTTCCACAGCAATGTGGAAACTTCATTCTACTAATTATGGGAGAGAGGTATGAGAAAATAGATTTAATGAACATGTGCTTAATAGGGGTCCTCGGGAGCGGGATGTCTGCTATAAACAGGTTGAAAAGGGGGGTCCAAGAACCAAGCCCTGAGGGACGCCGGCGTCGATGGGGAAATCACGGGACAGAAAGGAACCGACTCGAACCTGAAAGGTTCTGTTGGAAAGAAATTTGTGATCTACACTGCAGAGAGTAGAAGAGAAGCCGAACTGGTGAAACTTAAGAATTAAGCCTTCAAACCAGATAGTATCAAAGGCTTTTTCAATGTCAAGACTTAGTGCCACAGTGGGCTGCTTATTGAAAAAATCTGTGCATAACTCATTTTGGAGATGATGCAGGACATGGACGGTGGAGTTTTGGCTCCTAAAGCCGAACTGAAAAGAGGGAATAATATAATTCCCAGAGGAGAAGGAAATCAGCTTGCTGGGTATGAAAGTCGCATAGAGCTTACTGACAGAGTTAAGAAAAGAAATAAGACGATAGCTGAAGGGGTCAGCTTTTTCTTTTAAACTATTTGGAAATATATATTTAGTTTTCTACCTGTGTTTATATTTACTTAGGAAAAACTTGCATATTAACTGACATGTATTGTTACAATAAAATCTATATATTCCTACGCAATAATTTAAATAATATGTACAGAAATTCTTAAAAATTTTTTTTAATTTTTTACTGGATTAAATAAACAATTTTAAAAATTTGTCTTTTGACCTTTCATTAGCATTATAAATATAATACAAATCATCCATTCGCATTAAAATATTATATCTGTTTAATTCATCCCCCAATATTAAATATACATCAATAAATGCATACACAATATCTTTATTTAAAAACACGAACCAAATACATGTAATATAAATGAAAACAATATTTTTTCTTCTACTCATGCAAACGAAGCAATAACAATGCACATTAAAAACGTTTCCAAATCGTTTTGTTCGACGGCCGAACACTACCTTCGTGAAAAGATCGTTATAAAGAGCACTACATTCGGGAAAAGAACACAAACTCTAAAAAAAAAGTTTGTGTTCGCGGAGTCAAACTTTAAAATTTTTTGGATGTGTTTCGGACATGAGCAGTACACTACGATACTGTACTGTTTGTTTTAGTTCACTGTTCAAAACTTTTCCGATTGTACGATGGGCAGTACACGATTGACTTGTATTTAAAATTGGTTTGCTACGCTGTGAAATACACATAACGTGTTTTGTTTCCTATTATTTGTATTGAGGGGCTTTAGTTTATAGATAAAATATTATAAAGAAAATTTTTAATTTTTTTTTTACATAGGAGTGATATAGTCGACGACTTTTGAGTAAAGAGTTTAAATTGTATTCATACTAAAACTAAATCTCCAACTGACAACACTTATATATGACAGAAAATTTTAAATATTCGTATATGTAATTTGTTTTAAGTGTAATTATTTTTGTAATAACATTAAAATTGTAGAAATTGTAAAATGGCTTTTATAAAAATGAATAATGAAATAACTAACTGAACAATTCAAATATTAATATACATATATGTGCTTGTATTTAATCAATAATTGTTATTCTAGTGTATATAGTTAAGTTGAGTTGAAATGAAACGCACTCCTCTGCAATACATTTATAACTAACTCTTTATTTGTTTCTCAAAAATCTTAAAATCTAAAATTATAGTAATTGTCTTAAAAACTAAAAGAGAATCTTACAGTATAATTATAATTAGGTGTGGTTCATACACATATTATGATATAATGATGTATAATTATGATTATGATATATTATGTATAATTATGATTATGATATAATAAGTATATTATAATATTTTTTTTTTTTTGTTTTTTTT
>NW_024034920.1:0-4805 GCF_002237135.1 Teleopsis dalmanni | reverse complement strand
TCTAAAAATCAACTTAGAACTAACAATAAATTTTCGCTGCTAATTGCTGTATTAAAATATTTGAAAAAAGAAAAATAGATAATTAATTGTCCTTAGCCAAAGCTTCGTCCAATTTCGTTACCATGTCGGGCGTTATTCTTGAATAGCCGGGTTTATATAGTTTTTTTTGAGTCGCTGTGTACCAGCGCTTTGGGTAAGGTTGCTTGCAAGTGGATTTTGATGGTTCCTGAGTTTGATTTTGTACTTTTGTGTGTTACTGGTAATTACATCTGTGACTGTGTCAATTCGAAGATCTCTATGAATATTTGCGTTTTTTATATACCAGGGGGCACCGACTATTTGCCGGAGGATTTTTGATTGAGTTCTTTGAAGTTTTTCAATGTTTGATGGAGAAGCAGAGCTCCAGAGTTCAATTCCGTAGGTCCATATGGGTTTTATCATTGTATTGCAAAGTTGCACTTTATGGGTGCGATAAAGTTTAGAATTTTTCTTTATCAGCCAGTTTAGTTCTTGTTGTTTGAGTTTAAATTGGGTTACCGTGGTTTCTATATGCTTTTTCCACATAAGCCTTCGGTCGAGATGCATTCCTAAGTATTTTGTGTCATTGCATTGTGGTATTACTTTTAAATTAATACAAAGGAAAGGGTAGGTATCTCGTCGTAGAGTGAAGGTTATGTGTACACTTTTCGATTCGTTAACTTTTATTCTCCAGAGATCGAGCCATTTTTGCAGTTTGTTGAGGTGGTCTTGAACTGATTTTGTGGCTGTGAATGGGTCGTCACTATGGCTGAGAATGGCAGTGTCATCCGCAAATGTTGATGTTGTTGTACAGTCACTGGTTGGCATGTCTGCTGTGAAAATCAGGTACAGCAAGGGGCCCAATACACTACCTTGGGGTACACCGGCCATAATGGGGAAGGCATTGGAGACAAAAGAATTTTGTTTTATAACAAATCTTCTATTTGAGAGGTAGTTTTTGATAACTGAGGATATATTGTATGGTAAATGTTTCTCAAGTTTCCAGAACAATCCTTCGTGCCAAACTTTGTCAAAGGCTTGGGTAATGTCTAGAAAGACGCCTGAACAATACTGCCTCTTCTCAAACGTTTCTTTAATTACTCGTACTATGCGGTGTACTTGTTCTATTGTGTTGTGTTTTTCTCTAAATCCAAATTGGTGGTTAGGTATTATTCTTTTCTTATTTATATATGGCATTAGTTGTTTTATAAAAAGTTTTTCAAATAATTTTGAGAGAATTGGAACCAGACTTATGGGTCTATATGAGGTGACTTGAGCGGGGTCCTTTCCGGGCTTGGGTATCATCATGATTTTGGATAGCTTCCAGTCGTTTGGAAAATATGCAGTCCTTAAAATAGCGTTATAAATAAAAAGTAGTTGGTCTTTGGCGATTTGTGGGATCTCTTTCAGCATTTTCGCTGTAATTAGGTCGTAGCCTGGGGCTTTTTTGGTATTTAAATTTTTGATTTCGCTTTTTAGTGGTTTTTTACTGAAGCAAATTGTCATATTGTCGTTTCGTGTGGAGTAAGGCAGAGAGTCAAGTTTTGTTAACGTAGAGATTGGGGTAAATACATATATAAGGTGATTTGCAAAAGCAGCACCCTTTTCCTCATCGCTTTTAGCCCAGTTTCTATCTGTGAGTTGGAGGGGTGCTCTGTGTATAACGGGCTTTTTCTTGAGTTTAGTGGCTTTCCAAAGTGAGTAGTTTGTTGTTTGCGTTGGAGACAACTGTGAAATAAAATTTTCGTATTCTATGCGATTTTTTTCTTTGAGTAATCTCTGAAGTGCTTTCGTCAGATTCTTAAGTTGTTTTTTAATACGGGGGGATCGTTGTTGTTGCCATTGGCGTCGTACTTGTCGTTTCTCCTGTATAAGGGTTGCAATTTCGTTGGATGTATGGTAGTTTATAGGTTTGTGGGGTATTGGGAGTGGGGTTGATATTCGAGCGGCTTGTTGAAGTAAAGCTGTGAAGTCCTGGACTGCTTTGTCAATTTCAATATTTGATTTTAGGGAAGTGTCGGTGTTAATATGTGAGCTAACATATTTTTTAAATTTTAGCCAATTTGTGTGCTGGTTTGTGAGCTTTTCTTCAGATTTTGGATTGACTATTGTTGTGTTTCTAATCAGAATAAAAGTCGGCGTGTGATCAGAGGAGAGTTCTAAGGATGCCTCGGTAGCAATTTGATCTCTTTTTAAATTCTTTGTTACCGCAAAATCAATGACGTCTGGAGTTTTTTTCCGATCTGAAGGCCAGTATGTTGGTGTGCCAGTGGAGGATATGTTAAGGTCGAGTTTTGATATCACGTTCATCAGGGATTTTTCTTTTGGTGATATAAGTCTTGAGCCCCAGAATGTGTGTTTGGCATTGAAGTCGCCGGCCGCTATGAACTTGGGTCCAAGCTTTGTAAAATATTCTTCGAATTGAAGTTCCGTTATTTTATACCTTGGTAGACAATAGATTGAGGTTATAGTCAGACCTTTTATGTATTCTTCTAGACATATGCTTGTCGCCTGCATATATTCTGCTTCAAGGGTTTGAGTTGGGAAGTGTTTAATGTGGTTTTTTATGAGGATAGCAGATCCGCCTCTTGCTCGTCCACTGGGGTGTTTCGAATCGTAGAGTATGTAACCAGGTATCTTAAAGTAGCTTTTCTCGTTAAAATGGGTTTCTGAGATCAGCATGACGTCAATTTGATGTGATTGTAAAAACAATACAAGTTCGTTTTTATGTTGGCTTAAGCCGTTAGCATTCCAGAAGCAAATTTTGATTGCATTCATGGTTTGGATAGGATTGAAAGTAAGATATTTTGATTTTGAATCATTCCCTGCATCATATTTTGCAAGGTGTTCATAAATTGTGTCATATTTTCCATAAACAGTTGGATCATGTTTTCAATATTTGAAGATGGTTTAGTAGAGTTTTCATTTTGGACGTTGCTTGGGCCAGTGAATCCTCTAACAGCGTTTGCATATGATATTTGTGTACACGTATTGTTGGAGTCAGATGGAGCATTTGGCTGAGATCGCATTTGAGTAGGGTGTGGTGGGATTACTGACTGAGAACGGGGACGCAATGCTGGAAACATTCTTTGTTTTTCGGTAGTGTATACTACACATCCTTTATAATTAGCGGTGTGATTGCCTCCACAATTTCCGCATTTTTTTGTTGTTGGGTCCTTCTTATTTGATGTGCAATCCTTAGTGCGGTGAAAGTCGCCACATGCAACACAAACACTACGAAGTGTGCAATAGGACTTCGAATGTCCATATTCCTGACAATTAGTACACTGCACCGGGTTTTTACGCTTGTGCGGTTCTTCTACTGATATTTTTCTGTGTAGTAGGAATTGTAGGGAATAAATTGGATGAGCCTCGTTCGATTTGAGTTTCTTTCCTTCAGGTTCAAGCTCTATTTTATAAAGTGGTGTCGAAACTTTATCGCGGTTTTTAATGTTGTATATAGATTTTGATTTAAATCCTTTTTCTTCAAGTGCTTCTTTAATTTCTGCTGTATTCAAATCTGGTTCTATTCCTCTTGTTGTGTATAGCGCAACAATGTAAACAAACAATAAATTATGTTATGAAAGTGCTTATGCACAAATTATTTTATATTAACTAATGTAATATGTAATGCGATCGCACACGGAAGAACCACCGCAATGCAAGTAGAATATTTGGTCATAGCAAGTATGCAATTGCTATTTGACACTTTTCTTTTCTGTGCTTCTATTCTGCACATGTCGATATGACACACTTGAATGTGTCATAATATTTTCTAAGCATTGACGTGGGTCAACCTTTTTAGTGCCGCCGCAATTGAAATTATTAGGAAAGATATTTGTAAATTATTGTAAAACATTTTATATAAATAGTTTGGAAAATTGATAATAAAATTCAGATTTTAAACTGAGCTCGAACAGCTTAAACAAAAGTATCAAAAATTATTTTGTCTCGGCATTCTAGGATGCCTACTAATGAGCAGATTTCTTCCTGCTAATTCTAATAAGAAGAAACTAATTATATCGAATGAAAATATTTAAAACAAAAATAATAAATTTATGTTTAAACAAATTTATTATACATGGCAAACCTGCATGTATAATTAATAAATTTAATATTACAAAAATAAAATTTATTATTACATGGCGATCCTGCCAGGAGTGTAATAATAAATTTTATTTTTGTTAATTATTTAATTTATTAATTATTACATGCAGGTTTGCCATGTATAATAAATTTGTTCAAATATAAATTTATTATTTTTTTTTTGAATCAGACTTTCATTCGATATAATATATTTCTTCTCTTTTTAATTCAGCAGGAAGAAATCTGCTCATTAGTAGGCATCCGAGAATGCCGAGACAAAAATAATTTGTGAGACTTTTGTTTAAGCTGTTCGAGCTCAGTTTAAAATCTGAATTTTATTAACAATTTTCCAAACTATTTATACAAAATGTTTTACAATAATTTACAAATATTTTTCCTAATAATTTTAATTGCGGCGGCACTAAAAAGGTTGACCCACGTCAATGCTTAGAAAATATTATGACACATTCAAGTGTGTCATATCGACATGTGCAGAATAGTAGCACAGAAAAGAAAAGTGTCAAATAGCAATTGCATACTTGCTATGACCAAATATTCTACTTGCATTGCGGTGGTTCTTCCGTGTGCGATCGCATTACATTAGTTAATATAAAATAATTTGTTCATAAGCACTTTCAAAAATACATCACATAATTTATTATTTGTTTTTGTTTACATTTACATAGTTGCGCTATACACAA
>NW_024034919.1:0-4808 GCF_002237135.1 Teleopsis dalmanni | reverse complement strand
AAAGTTCCAATGGCGTTTGTTTGCGGAGGCGTGTGAACGTTCTTCCTTCTGCTATAATTCTGCTCATAAAGAGGTTGGGATGATTTAACATACGTTTTTTGTGTTTACTGGCTTGGCTTTTTATGACATCCTTAACTACCGGAACGTTGAGATCGCGATGTATACATTCATTTGTTATATATCTAGGAGCATCTAAGATTAATCTAAGGGTTTTTGATTGAAAACGTTGAATAATCTCAATATTTGAAGATGCAGCAGTTCCCCAGAGTTCAATGCCATATGTCCAGATTGGTTTGAGTATCGCTTTGTAGATAAGAAGTTTATTTTCCACGGAAAGCTTTGAACTTTTGTTTAGTATCCAGTAGAGCTCCCGCATTCTGATGCCAAGTGCTTTTCTTTTGGTAAAAATATGGTGCTTCCAAGTTAGTTTTGTGTCAAAGTGTATTCCTAAATATTTCACTTGGGTAGATTGAGGGATTAAGATATCGTTAAGTCGTACCGGAGGGCAATTTTTCCTTCTCATTGTAAAGTTTATTTGTGAAGACTTAGTCTCATTTGCTTTTATTCTCCAGGTTTTAAGCCACTGGGAAATGTTATCTAGCGCTCGCTGGAGTTTGTTTGATGCTAACTGGTGATTTTCGTCTGTAGCAATTACCACAGTATCATCGGCAAAAGTTCCAATCTCAGTACCAACGGTGGTAGGCAAGTCGTTAGTGAAGAGTAAGTATAACACTGGTCCCAAGACACTGCCTTGTGGCACTCCAGCCTGAATTGGCTGCAAAGTTGACATTTCATCCCCCTGTTTTACAAAGAAATATCGTGATTCGATGTAAGATTTTAAGAAAATATAGTAATTAATTGGGAGCATCTTTTTAAGCTTAAACAATAGGCCGTTATGCCAAACTTTATCAAATGCCCGGGATATGTTCAGAAATGCTGCTGTGCAGTACTTCTTTTTGTCAAATGCTGTATGTATGACATTAACCACTCTGTGTACTTGCTCTATTGTACTGTGTTTTTTTCTAAAACCAAATTGATATTCCGGAATTAGTCTCCTTCTATTGACAATGGGCATTAATCTGGTAAGAAATAAATTTTCCAACAACTTTGACATAACCGGTAGAAGACTAATTGGTCTATATGACTTAACATCTTTTGCCGTTTTCCCAGGTTTGAGTATCATGGTGATTTGAGCCACCTTGAATTGAGGAGGGATAAAGCCTTTTGTGACAATAGAATTAAAAATGTTTCGCAGCAGTACTATTGCTTCATCCGGTAACTCCTTTAATATTTTTGAAGTAATTAGGTCATAGCCGTGTGCTTTATTTATTTTTAGTTTCTTGATTTCAAATTTTATGTCGAAAATGGAGAATTTTTGTATTGGAAGGTCCAGTTGGTGCGTTTGCAGTAAAACCTCTCTAATCTCTTCAGATATACTATTTGGGGCTTCATTAATGTTTGGAACAAAAACTGAAGACAGATGGTCCTTAAATACTTTGCATTTTTCTGTATCTGTTCGGGCCCATTGCCCAAGTTCGTTTTTTACTGGTGCATTGTGCGTTGTTGTCTGTTTCTTGATTGCTCGCCAGAGAGAGTAGTTGGTGGAAGTAGTTGCGTCTAGTCTTTGGAGATTTCTTTGTATTTCCAAATTTCTGGTTGTTTTCAGATGTTCTTTTAGATTTTTGATCAGCACATTAAAAAGTTTTTTATCTTTCGGAGATTTGGTTTGTTGCCAGCGCCTTCTGGCTGCTCTTTTGGCTCTTATAAGTTCTTGAGTCGTACTACATAATGGTGTGGGGAATTGTTGCATGTTTGAAGGCGTGGATCTCCAGGCTGATTGTTGAATACTCCTTATAAGATGTTCAGTTGCAAGCGCAATTTCTTCGTCTGTTTTAAGCGCCGTTTTTTCATCAAGTAATGCCTTAAGTGTATGCCTAAAGGCATCCCAGTTGGTTAATTTGTTGTGCAGATAACATTTTTGAACTTTAAGTTGTATATTCGATTTTATCCGTAATAATACTGGCGAGTGATCTGATGAAAGATCAAAGCTAGATTTACAGAAAGTGTCGTTTTGTCGCACTCCTTTAGTAACACAAAAGTCTAACAAGTCTGGCATTTTTTTGGGATCCGTGGGCCAATAAGTTGGTTCTCCAGACGAGATAGTTGAAAGGTTTTCGCTTCTTATAGCCGCAAGCATCTGTCGTCCTTTGGGTGTTGAAAGCCGAGAGCCCCATTCAACGTGTTTAGCATTAAAATCTCCCCCGCAATAAATCTGTTACCTAAGGTTCTAAAGAATTTTTTATATGTTGCCGTCTTAGTTGCGTGTTTTGGTGGACAGTATACTGATGTTATTGTGATTGAGCCACACCAATCTTTTACTGATATGCTGGTTGCTTGAATCTCTTCAGTGCGGTATTGTTGCATTTCAAAGTGTAATATATTTGTTTTAACTAAAATGCCACTTTCCCCATGAGCCGTTCCATCGGGATGCATAGTGTGGTAAAAGTCATAGCCTGGTACTTTAAAATAATGTTTTGAAGTTAAACGTGTTTCGGATATTAGCATGATGTCTACTTTTTGATCTTTTAAAAATTCTTGTAGGTCTAAACAGTGTTTTGACAGCCCATTCGCATTCCAGAGCACTATATTTAATTCACTGTCGGACATAATTTAGTCGTCAGCGTGACAAGAACATTCATTAACGTAGTGATTTGTTCTAACATTTGCTTAACTACTATTAGAACTTCGCTCATGGTATCTGGAGATTTAGGAATAGTATGAGATTTAGGTGATTGTTCCACTAGCACACTAGCATAACTAGTTAATAATATGAACTTTTCGTGTGGCCATAGTCTTGGCAGTTACTACACTGAGGAATGTCTCGTTTAGGACGAGGAGGCTCAAACGTGACTCGACTATGCATCAAATTCTTTATGCTGTAGATCTCCTTGTTATTTTGTTGAGGCTCAAGTTCTACAATGAAGAGAGGAAGTGGTTTTTTCGATTCTCTGTGTTTCATATTGAACACGTTTAGAGCTTTATGGCCTATTTCCGCCAGAGCTGTTTTAATGTCCTCGGTATTGACAGACGAATGCATGTTTCTCAAGATAGCTTTAAAATTTCGTTCATCTTTAGGCTTGTAGGTATAAAATTCGGTTTTTTTCGATTCGAGTTGCTTTACTATTGTAACATAAGACTCAGTTGTTTTTGCTTGGATTTTTACCTTTTCGTTGTTTAAAACTTTTAGCTCAAAATTGTTTTCTACTTGTGAGGACAAAAGACTTATGAGAGGATTTATGTTATTCACCATATCTACGAATATTGGTGGAGGTTTGGGCTGCTTTTCGGCATGTTGTGTCACTTCTTCAACTTCTTCTTCTTCTGTTTCTAGTACTGAAAATCTATTTACGGAACGGCTTGGATTGTCTAGCCAGTAACTATCTAATTTAGCTTGTTTTTTAGTTTGTTCAGCATTTTTTGAACGGTGAATTTCAGGACTTGAGCGAGTTCTTTTCTGACTTTCTTTTGGAAGTTTAATTTTTTGTATTGAAGAGTTGCTTAATGAGTTTTCTTTTGAGTTTCCCTTCGATTGAGTATGTACTTTGAAATTTTTTTGGCTGTTCTGCTCTTTGTGCACAGGTGTCGAGAGCATAGCGCAATTTGATGTAGTAGGCATTTCGTTCAGTATATTGTTTGATATATTAGCGATTGAACTTACCGAAGTTGTTGGAAGTAAAGATAAGGCATGAGTAGACGAAACGGATGTCTGAGTTGATGTAGAACTCAAGGTGTTAGTTATCGAGTTTGCAGTGCATACTGTGACGCTATTTGTAGTACATGTTGATGTTGAGCAGGAATGTGCTATTAGATTTGTTGGGGAGAGTCCCAGCGTGAGCGTATGAGGTGAGCTTATCAGTGGGGTACGGCATTGTTCACTCCAAGAGTGAGATATACTACCTAGTTTTTGGTGTAAACAAGTGTCGTAGTTTTTTTCAATTGAGTTTGAATTGTTTTCGGCCTGTAGCTGTTTTTGGCTTCGTATTGCTAAGGGACTTCGTTGAACACTCATTATTTGAAATTGTGTTAGTTAATGTTTGGTTTTCGTTGATCTTATTTTGCTATGCACTGGAGCGTTCGCATAAATTAGCGTATCGCCCATGCAGCAGAACAAGTGATTTTTGAGCAGTAATTATTTTAAAAAGATTAAATTATTTTTAAAAAAGAATCGGTTAAATTAAAATGTTAATTAGTATAAAAATGTACCATATATCACATTTGATTTTGTTTAAGTTGTATTTTAAATGCAAATAAATAATCAAATATTAATATAAATAAATTTTTTATTATTTTAATAAAATAAATATTAAATATTAATATAAGTGTTCAAATTTTTCACAAAATAACACGTATTAAATTTTTGGATAATTAATTTTATCCAAAATTCGTTTTAGCGTTTTGCAACACTTATTTTAGTTCATTATTTTAAGTTTAAAAGCTTTTATTTGCTGTCTCTATCAGCTTTTATGTGTTTGTGTATAGAAAAACCAGACACTAGTGTAACTATCTGTCTCTGTCAGATTTGTTTAATTTAAATTAAATTTACGTTCCAAAATAAGGCGAATTATTACAAGAGCGCCAAAATCTTTATGCTATCACAATATAAATACGAACAATTGATTTGAACATTTATTCACTATTTCAATAGTTTCCGCGTATATACCGCGATTCAGCACTCAATAACTTCGTTTATCTTGAACTTTGTATGTAGTTATCGCGCTAAACACCCGCTAACTAGTAAAACTTTGTAA
>NW_024034918.1:0-4808 GCF_002237135.1 Teleopsis dalmanni | reverse complement strand
TTTACAATGTCATCAAATACTCATAAAAAAAATTAAATTATTTAATAACTGAATTGTTTGAACATTTCTGCCTTGCGCAATATTAATGGAATTTTTGCAATTTGGCACGTCTACGTACTTCACGGAATGCCAACGCAATTCAGTATGAAGCGAGAATGTTTCAAGATAAGTTGCAAATTTGTATCGCCAAATTCGTGTATTTCTACGCGATTGCTTTTGGCTTATTACCTGAAAATTTCGATAAAAATCACAAGTTCTCAAACATCATTAGCAAGTTTTACATCAGCTACAGCTTCATTTGCCATTGCGGCTGCATTGCCACTTTGCCACTGGCGGCGTATATCAACCATGAAGGCCAGTTGACACTCGACATCATCAAATGGGCCAATATCGTTACGAATATTTTTAAAATATTTGCCATAGTTGTGCTTGTCAAGGAAACATGGTGCAAGCGTGCACAATTCATTGAAACATTTGAAAAATTTCAGATACTCGCAACTCTTCTCACAACACTCCAACAGAACACCATTCTGAGTAACAACTACGCCGCGACAAAAATGAAAAGTGTCACATGACATATAAACAACTTCGTGATTTTTAAATTCATCACATCTGCTGCCATAACATTGCTGACTATTATAATTTTCGTACAGACTAACCCAGAAATAGATGGCACCGATCCTATGGTTTTCCTAAACTACGCTCTTTTGACCATAATGTACACAGCCATGGGTTTGTACTTCTATGCCTTCTGTCAACTCTACAAAATATTTGCATATATCAACATTGCACTACGCAGCTTGGGCAAGCAATTCGGTCAACTGTTGAGCATTCGGCATCAACAGGTTCTTGGCCAAATACCGCTGGAGGATGTAACGCGGCATTTGGGTGTTCTAAACGGAATGCATTTTAATTGCTTTTGTTTAACGCAACGCATTTTCCACCTGTGCGAATTGTCTTTCGCTGCAATTTTCCTGAGGCTCTTCACCACAAATGTGCGCGTTATTTATCAGGTGGTGTGGTTCTTAAATCACGACATCGCCGCTGATACGTGGATTTTAGTAAATACCTTCACAGTGGTTTTTTTATACTCCTGGGATATGTTCCTGTTGATGCGAGTCATTGATGACTTGCTCAGTGCTTCTCGCACCACCGCTCACATTCTACGCCAGTTCACCCACAATGAATTGCAACTGCAAGCGAATCGGAATTGCATTCAAACGGTGAGTAAAGTGTTATTCTACTTGATAAGTGCTAAGTTTTGAATTAATTGCAGTTAACTATTTTTGCTGATTATCTCAGATGCCATAAACTGAGTTTTTTGATTTGCGGATTTTTCCACTTCAACAAGGAAGCGAGTTTGAAATATTTCTTTACTGTGATTGTACAAGTCATTGTTTTAGTGCAGTTCGATATGCAGCGGAGTTTACACAACGCAGAGCAATAATGAATTTCAATGTATTATATCGGAAATGAATGTTATTGGAAAAAAATGAAATGTTTACAATATAATGACAAAAAGTGAATTACAAATTACAAAATGTGTATTATAGAAATAAAGATATAAACTTTGGTACATATACAAAAAATAACATTTCGAGATTTCCTGAATTTTTAAAAGTTATTGGGACTCATGTACTGTAGAAATACTATATACTCTAAAAATTTTCTGAATTTTTTAAAGTTATTGGGACTCATGTACTGTAGGTATACTATATACCCATACTGTAGATAGATAGATATGTATATATATACACAACAGAAATTTAGGTTGAAATTTAAAATGAAGTAACGGGACCATAATATTAGTTTAGACTAAATCTGACATTTTATATACTATGGAAAGATGGATAAATACAGTCAAACTTCCATAACTTAAATTTTCTATAACTGCAACTAAATAGAGTGCAACTGGGATTAAAGAGCAAATTGCATACAATTACAAAAAAATTCCATAAGTCGCACCTTTTTCTGCAAAGTGATACTTCGAGTTATAGAAGTTTGACTGTAGATAGATGTATGAGAAGAACTTAGGCTTTAATGTGGAATACAGTACACTGGTCATCAGATATTTTGTAATCAGATATTCAGATATTTTGTAACAGAAGCTTTCATGCAATGCAACCTATTTAGTCTAGCATAGAACTAGTTAGTCAAAAGGAATGTGACCCTTTCAATTAATGATCTTTGACACCTGTAGATTACGTAAAAAACAAAGTCAAACATTCACCAATTTTGTTAGTCTATGCTCAATGATTGCCATAGAAAGGGTCGAAGCCTTTTTTTTTATTATTATTTTATCTATTAATTATTAGGTTTATCAAAAATGTTAATATGGTATTGTAAGCACTCTCAAGATGCAACACAATGGATCTCATTGGTTTTGGCATCGCATTGTCTCTTATAATATGTAATAAGGTTAGTCTCCATATTATTAAATAAGTCACTTGTTGGTAAATTTAAAGTGATCATAAATAAAGTTTAAGTACCATAACTTAATATCTGTATTTAAACAAATACTGCACTTTGAGCTTTGTAACATTCTTTTAAACTGTATATGATTAATTCAGAATGGCGGTATCCTATTCAGTTATGCATAATTTGGCAAACCAGAAGTAGTTAGAGTGGTTTCTCAAACGTGTTTTCTTGGTCTGCGCTCTATTTTAATTTCGTCTTTTACTTTATATAACTGTGTATTAGTAACTCACTATAATACTTTAATAGTAATCCCAACACGTTTTGGATAGACCTGTTGTTGTATCTCTCCATTTGAGTTTACAATAGTTCCCTACAGTTCAATACCATAAACCCAGATCGCTTTCAGTAACGTTTTATAAATAATTATTTCATATTTAACCGAAAATTTTAACTGCCGTATTATTAGCCTATACAAACTACTTAGATTAATGCCCAACGTGATCCTTTTGTTACGTTCCAAACTAAACTATCTAGCTTTCGCTCTTGGAGTACCAAAACAATATTTGATTAACTGAAGGAGAGGCTTCATTGATTCTTATTTTTGAGTTCTTGAGCTATCCTGACATTTTATCTAGACTAGCTAGTAATGTACTTAATACCAATTGTAACAGTTTCTACGGTATCATCTGCAAAAGTACCAATAACAGGATCTGACGTAGTTAGTATGTATAATAGATATAATATTGGGCTCAAAACACTATCTGGTAGTAAACTTAACATCCCATTTGATCAGATGGGTTAGAAAATAAAATAGTTTGTTGTTGCAATTCACTACTGTTCGGAACCTTTCTTTTAACTACCACAATTTCTATTAAGTGAAATAGTTACTGCCCGTTTATTTATTATTATTTGTAATATTATATTAAATTTGATTTTAACGTCAATATGAGAGTAGAGCCTTTTTTTGCCTTTACTGAAACTGTGGTTTTAATACAGAGGTTTTGAACAGTAGTGAAATACAACAACAAAAATTATATTTATAATATTTTGATTAATTAAATTTTTAGCTGACCATACAGCTGTTTCGAGTATTGCCAAATATTTAAATAATTCTTGTATTTAATAATTCGTAAAGAATTTTGTTTTTAAGTCGTGCCCTGCCAGATTTGAAACTCAGGGTCAGGGTTCATTAGCCAACTGATCCAAAGCCGTACTTGGCTTTTATGTACGCAAATTTTTTTGGAGGTTTTCTTAATTTGCTATGAAAGTTTTATTAACAAATTCATTTGCTGTCTTTATATTAGAACGAAACCATATAAATATAATTGTTGTTGTTCACTACTGTTCGAAATCTCTCTATAAAAAATTATATTTAATTAAAAGATTAAGAATTAAACTGCTGCCATTAATCAGAATGGATCGGCAATCTTGAGAATAAATTTTAATTTTTAAAAATTCACATTCTTCTAAACTTTAATATTATATGTTATTTTTTATTGAATCTCATTTTTGAACTCAACTATGATGAAAGGTTATTATTTTAGTAAAAGAAGAGTTTTGGGTGATAATATTTCTTATGAGTATTTTCTAGGTTTAACCCAATTCCGTTAAGTATGGGTAGATTGTTCAAAAATATTTCAATAAATTACTTAACATAACAAAGTACTTTGATTGATTTTTTTTTAATAAAGTATTCTGACTACTTAAATATTTTGACATGTTGGTATAAATGAGAAGAAATCCGTTAATTTAGTCATTCGAACTTCTATATATAGTCAAACTTTCATAACTTGAACTTCTCAAATTTTCTATAAATCGAACTAAATAGAGTACAATTGGGTTTAGAGAGCAAATTACATAGATTCACAAAAAATGCTTTAACTTGAAGTCTCCATAACTCGAACCTTTTCTTTGCAAAATGGTACTTCGAGTTATGGAAGTTTGACTGTATATTCAGCATTTATTTTTTATAAACTCTTTTTAGTATTTTAGTATTTATATTAGTTAAAATTAAACAGGAAATTGTATAAAGAAAACATTATGTTGGCTTAATTATGAACATTAAAAGTAATAAAATCACTCACAATGTATAGAAAAATGTTTTATTCTTGTAATTAAAACATAATGTCTATGGTGATAAAATGACAATAGCTCTCCATTACCCCCGAAAAATGACACATTTTTAACCGAAATGTGCTGCTAAGTCAAACAATGTGGCATATACCATAATTTTGGTTACTAACTTCATTATAATTGGACACAGGGACAAAGGAATTCTTTTGTTGGTGTCCTTTTGTCATGTTTCAGATAGGCAGCAATTTTAATTTGTTTATGAGTGTGTTTATGTGTTCCGGTGGCATGGTTGCTATCAACATACAACAGCAATGGTT